>NC_083578.1:84236408-84536408 GCF_027579695.1 Neoarius graeffei
TATAGTAATAGGAAAATAATCCAGTATCACCCAAAGTGTTTTATTCCTCTTATATCACAGAAATTTGCTTTTTTTTTATTAAAGAAGAATCAACATAAATTGATTTTTAAAAACATGTAATGGTTCATATGGTGAATTTGTCTATGAAGAGACATTTGTTTCATTCTTATGGAACGAGTCTCCAGTGTCAGCACTTTGCAACCATTCGAGCTTTAGCTCGAACTTCAGGTTTTCCAACATGGGAAGGTCTTCAGGACGGATAGCATTCTGGTTTGTAATTTCCATACAGCATGAAATGAGATTTGTTTTGTCATTTTTTTAAGAAATGAAAAAAGAAAAAATATCCAATCAATTTCTGGGTGGTAACAGTAACCTCAGGGACCCCACTCCATTCTTGATTACTTTCCTATAACAAGATGCCCCCTAGTGTTTTATTCTTTACTTAGTTTGCTGATATTTTTACTTTCTTTCATTTAAAATAATAAATAAATAAATAGAATCACATAAATAATTACCTTCACAACTCACGATATAAAATGCGACTCCCTATATCAATTCAAAGGTGCCATCAAATATTTATACATGCACTAAGGATCAGGTACTGCCAGGAATTTTTAAGTATACAGAAGTATATGAATGTCAGCGCAGAAATCAGTAACGACACAAATATTGAAGAGCAACACAAATCAGTGCAGAGTAATAATACAAGAGATGTGGTCTGGCACAGGAAACACAGATCGGGTACCAAAGTGCACTCCTTGGATAATGTTTCTACATACTTTGAAAAAATGAGAGAGGGAGGGAGAGAGAGAGAGAGAGAGAGAGAGAGATGCAAGGCAGTATCTGGCTTCATTCAATCTGATACCCAGCAGCCATATCATTAACTCATATTCAAATCGTTGAATCTTTACACTCCTTGATGACTCAGGAAGATCACATAAACTTGAAGGGCACTCGATGGAGTGCATACATCCACCAAGCCACATATTATCAACATCCAAATCAGATCACTTGAACCTAGGATAATACTAAAGCCGTCCACCAAATTTCATCCAAATCTGTTCACTAATTTTTGAGTTACATTGAGAACAGACCAAAAAAAAAAAAATCCTATATCCACATACATGTCTGGATTTGCATCAAACTCTAATCAATTGTTCCTTGGCCCATGGCCCACCTTTCCTCCAAATTTCCTCAAAATCCATTCACTACTTTTTGAGTTACATTGGGAACAGGCAAACAAATGGAGCCGAAAACATAACCTCCTTCAGAGTTAGCGTAGGTCAGTTCTAGTGTAGACTGTAGTAGCAAATTGAAATGACATTACTGTAGTAATGACAACTGAGGTACAAAGGATAACGGGCTTGTTTCAGATTGACAATTTACATCTTAACACTTTACTGAAATTGTAGAAAGGCTAAAAATTATTTTACACTTTCTCATTACACCGTAAAAACTCTGATAATTATCACACACACACACACACATCCCAGATACTGTTGGGCCCAGGACAAGATCGCCGTTTCTTTGAATCCATATATGCACTCTGCCCTAAAAACTGTTTTCTAAAATCACTCAGACAAAATTTTCTCCGATATTCTCATATCAGGTTTGTCTATGTTAGCCAGCTAACATTAGCAGTAATGATTTCCGAATATGGGGGCGGCACGGTGGTGTAGTGGTTAGCGCTGTCGCCTCACAGCAAGAAGGTCCGGGTTCGAGCCCCGTGGCCGGCGAGGGCCTTTCTGTGCGGAGTTTGCATGTTCTCCCCGTGTCCGCGTGGGTTTCCTCCGGGTGCTCTGGTTTCCCCCACAGTCCAAAGACATGCAGGTTAGGTTAACTGGTGACTAAATTGAGCGTAGGTGTGAATGCGAGTGTGAATGGTTGTCTGTGTCTATGTGTCGGCCCTGTGATGACCTGGCGACTTGTCCAGGGTGTACCCCGCCTTTCGCCCGTAGTCAACTGGGATAGGCTCCAGCTCTCCTGCGACCCTGTAGAACAGGATAAAGCGGCTAGAGATAATGAGATGAGATGAGATGAGATGAGATGAGATGAGATGAGATGAGATGAGATGAGATGAGATGAGATGAGATGAGATGAGATGAGATGAGATGAGATGAGATGAGATGAGATGAGATGAGATGAGATGAGATGAGATGAGATGAGATGAGATTTCCGAATATGACTTTAAATCCTGTCAGGAATCTTGTCAGATGAGCTCAGGTTAGCTTGATGGCTAGCACTAGTAGCAAATTATATAAAAAATCTTTCAGAAATCCTGTGAGGCTAGCTCATGTTTTATATTTTTACATTTTATAAATATTCATAAATATGACAAATAATTCTGTCAGAAATCCTGTCAGGGTGCTCATTTTACCTTACCTTTAGCTCTAATTTTGAATTTTATAAACAGTTATGAATATGACTTTAAAAATCCTGTCAGATTAGCTCGTGTTAGCTTGCTGGATAGCACTTTGAGTTAATTTTAAAAACCTTAATGAAAAGTAAAACTCCTGTCAGATATTCCCTCAGGTTAGCTTAGCATAACTTATTGGATAGCACAAGTAGTGAATTTTTTTTATATATTTTGTGAATATGACTTTGAATTTCCTGTCAGGTTTCCTCATGTTAGCTTACTGGCTAGCATTAGCATTATAGACACAGAAAGCAGCCATACTTGGGCATGATGTGCAAGTTACACCTCAACAACATTATAATCCTCTCATTTCTAATTGGAAAGCTGTTTTTAAAGCCAGGTAGCACACAACTGACCGCAATTAGTTAGCAACTGAATAAAAATTCAAACTTGTCTAAAGCTATAAACAGAAAAAAAGAAACTTGCATTAGCATTGATTGAATCAGGTTCACTGAGCCCCAAAGATTTCTCCAGAGCTCGTTCTGCTTATTCTTAAACATATATGAAGCTACATGCACCAAGCCAGATTCTAAACACGGCATCGTTTATTTGCGACGCAGAGACGTGTATTAAGTCACTCTCTTCCATGCTATCGTTAAACCCCCAAACCAGCACGTTTTCAGACTGCTTCTTAAAACTGCACACCTTCATCTCGGAGAACTGAGCGAAGACTACATTAAGCTCATAGCAACCCAGATTCTCCTGCTGAACATCCTGCCCCATTCAGCAGAGGAGAGAAAGCGTGCGAGAGAGGGATAGAGAGGACTTTGATTTAGACTCTGTGTAAAATATTCACTGAGCCTCCAGCCGCAGAGGATGAGCTGCTCTGAATGTCTAATTAGAAATCAGAGGCAAAAGGCTGCCCTAATTATACCCAACCCTACACACTCACTCTTTCACACCCGTGTTTCGCCTCACACCCCTCCCTTATTCGCTCCCTCCATCCAGCCATCCTTCCTTTCTCATTTTCCCTCCATCTCCTTTCTCCCTCTATGTCCTTCTGCTCTTCTCTTCTCCCTCCTCCTCCACCTCCTTCTCCTCCTCCTCTTCTATTCTCTCTGTCCATTCCCAAGTGGTCTAATAAAGTGGCCCCATTTCCCACTGCAGATCTCGTCCTGGAGTCGCTGGCACTTCTAACAAGCTTGCATTCGATCTCAGGCTGCATAATCAGGGTGAAATATCATAGTGTTTATTTAACATGACAAAACATGTTTCATTTACCTGTGTGGCATGGTTTAATAGAGAATTTCATCACGGAAATATGCTTCGATCCATCAGAACGGTATTTTGGTACATCTGCAATTCGTCAGTGTGATTTATTAGATGGATCATTTGCATATCATGACCTTTTTATGGTATTATATTGTAGAAGCTACATTGTATTGCAATATAGTGGAATGAACCGTAATGAAGAGATTATTGGAGTAAATGTTCCTGGCTGATTTGAGCCACCATTATTATTATTATTACTACATCTCATTTCTGCTGACTCATTAAAGTGCCATTCCACCATTGGATGTATTCTTTGGCATAAAATACAATATATTTTGACAACATATATAAATGGTATCACTAGATAGAGAAATATTTTAGCTTCAAAATGATATATCAAACATAATTTTTTGACAACGACAAGTATATTAATTTTGCGACCAAAGTCACCTACCCTTTTAATTTCCGCGCGTGATGTCATCGGCAGGGTCCCCTTCTTGTGTACCACGTGACGTGTGACGTGGCACATATTATCAGCAATGACGGATAGAACGCGATAAAAATAATACCAATAAATCTAGCTAATACCAATAAATCTAGCTAACTGAAAGATTAACTCAATTTTTCGCAATTTTTTTGGCCCCCATATATGAGGAGAAATGACTCTCTCACTTTGGGGGTTTCCTGGTCTAAAAATAGACCGACACGTGGTACACAAGAAGGGGAACCTGCCGATGACATCACGTTTCACTACCGCGCGGAAATTAAAAGGGTTTGGTCGCAAAATTAATATACTTGTCGTTGTCAAAAAATTATGTTTGATATATCATTTTGAAGCTAAAAGATTTCTCTGTCTAGTCATGTTGTCATAAAATATATTGTATTTTATGCCAAAGAATACATCCAATGGTGGAATGGCACTTTAAGGTAAGTCCTCTATAAATATACAGTATACTAGGGGTGTAACTCAATGGCACTATCTGTATCTGTATCTACAATACTGTCCAAACGTCTTAGGCACATGTAAAGAAATGCTGTTGACCAAAAATGGCTTAAAAAAAATAATGAAATGAAATGTTTTGACATAAAAAAAAATACTAAAGACAGCAGTAAACCATAATAAATGAAACAAAGTCAATATTTGGTCTGAGACCACCCTTCGCTTTAAAAAAAATAGTAGTCCGAGGTCAAGTAAGTGCAGTTTTATGCAGAAATGAGCTGTAGGTTTTACTGAGCATCTTCCAGAACCAGCCACAGTTCTTCTGGACACTTTGACTGTCACACTCGCGTCTTCATTTTGCACCAAAACCCAGTAGCCTTCATTATGTTTTTCTTTTTTAATCTGAAAAGTGCTCTCTTGTGTAATATGCTGCTCAGATGCAAACTTTTTTTCTGTAACATTTAATTTTTTGCTGGAAAAAACAAAAACAAACATTTGGAACTGTAAAATGTTTTTGTCCTGACTCAATAAGGTAGAAATCTATAACAAAGTTTGAGGGGGGAAAAAAAAAGCCAATACTTTTGCACAGTACTGTACAGGTCCAAATATCCATATCTGTTTTCAGATTTAAACACAAAGTGGTTGGGGTCTAAATCAGATTTTTTCAAAATTTCTATGCTAAGCATGAATGATTGAATGGATTTTGTAAACACATTGTGCAGCATCTCATATTTTTTTCATGTTTGTCCTACAAGCTTCATATCTAACTGCTCACGCTCACACTCACCCGCATGAAAGTAAAAACCTCCAGTTCATTCAACTTTTTGGTGTCCTACAGGTCCTCTACTGTGAACCTTTTTAAAAAGAAAACAACAACAACAGTGCCTCCTATTCACATCTGTTTACAGTACTTATATATATTTTCTATCCACATTCACTGGATATGAGCAATTGCACGCTCTGATTGGCTACTCTACTGCTAGGATATCAGCTCATATACCGTGAGTAGAGAAAAATAAAATGGCGGAGAGCGTTGCTGAACCAACCGAGGATCAAATAAAAACTACTTGAAAACAAAACCTCAAAAATACAACAACAAAATATGGAATAAAAAGTTTTTGAAGGTAAGAACATATCTTTTTTTATTTGTCAAGATTATTATTATCGCATTTTTCACAAATTGCTCCTGTCATTTCGCCGGTTTGTTTACATTTGAAACGGAAATGATTTTGTCAGACGTTTTGTATGAAGTTTTTATTTATTGAATTTGCAAAAAATAAAAATAAAAATGCTCAGTTTCTCAAAATCCAGTGAATGTGGATAGAATAAAACAGTTATTCCACTCAATCTTGTCATACATGGCTCATAGCCAACTCGATGCTATGTGACTCGTCGGCTATCAGCTCATGTACGACTCATTTCGTGGAATAACTGAAATACACACACACACACACACACACACACACACACACACACACACACACTATATGCACCACCACCCAGATCTGTTCATCGTTGTCATCATACAGCACAGTGACTGGAGCACATCATTAAGAGGTGTGGATGGATGGATGGATGGATGGATGGATGGATGGATGGATGGATGGATGGATGGATGGATGGATGGATGGGAGAAGACTCTGAAAATGGGCCGTGCCTACACATTAGATCCCTATAGTCATGTCCCTCACCCTCCACAAATCAGGCAGGTTTCCACCATGTGTTCTCTGTGCTAAGAAAAGCCAAAGCCGGGTTGGTGTGCTACATCCTCTTTAAGAAGAATAATAGTCGTGGGCCCTTTTCACCTCCAAAGTAGTCTGACCCAGTTCTTCCTGTAAGAACTACAGAGGAACCCATTTCTCCCTCTCTCTCTCTCTGCCATTTTCTCTATCTTTTCTCTTCTCGCTCTCTATACCAATGTAATTATGTGATTACAGTTTAGAGTGTAATGTGCATACAGGGCAATGCAGCTCTAGATTCTGGGAAAGGCTTAATGCACTGCGGGTCTTCTAATGATATCAGTACATTTACAAAACAATGTTAGAGACACCTTGGAGAGTGCTAATAGAAGAAAGAGGAAGGACTGGGAGAGAGAGAGAGAGAGAGAAGGAAAGAGAAACAAACAAGCTTATTCTCAAGCTAAGAAAGTAAAGTTCACCTAAAAGCGAAATTTCCAAGGCTCACAAAAGAAAGAATAAACAGAAACATTTGTGAGAAATGACAGACCAGACATCCTTGAAAAGCGAAACCTTGACATTAAACCTCTTTCAGTTTTCGCACAGATCAATGCAAAATGCATTTCTGGGACTGCACAAAGTACTAGGTGTGGTAGACAACCAGTTAAGCTTTTCTGCAAGTCCCAGCACTCTGAAGCTTTTTGCCAGAAATAACAGAGTGATGGATGAAACATTCAACATACCATTTTGTGTGTTTTGGCCAAAAGTAACCCTTTCAAAAAGAACACTGGAAAAAAAAAAAAACTTTTTACAGCGTCGTAGAAATTCATCTCATCTCATCTCATTATCTCTAGCCGCTTTATCCTTCTACAGGGTCGCAGGCAAGCTGGAGCCTGGACTGTGGGGGAAACCGGAGCACCCGGAGGAAACCCACGCGGACACGGGGAGAACATGCAAACTCCGCACAGAAAGGCCCTCGCCGGCCCCGGGGCTCCAACCCAGGACCTTCTTGCTGTGAGGCGACAGCGCTAACCACTACACCACCGTGCCGCCGTCGTAGAAATTATTATTAATTTATTTTGATTAAAACAGCCAAGGTACATTACAGTATGTCTTTATGACACTCAGTAACACATTTTTTATACCACATCACATTTGAATTCCCAATTCTGATTGGTCATAAGGTGTTGATTAGTTTTCTATAACAACAGCTCTGACTGTTGTTCCAGCTTTAATGCAAATCGCAGGTTTGCCTTCAGAATTGATGACCTTGCACTTAGTGGTTTCTGGGACATGGAGGATTTTTTTTTAATTAGCTTCAAGAGAAAAGAAAAAAAATAGAGGCTGGTGAGAGAACAAATGTTTATAGCTGCTATAACATAAGTGATACCAGGAAATTGTTTCGTGGATGTGCCAAAACACCAGATTTTTAAAAAATATGTTATTCCTCTTATATTGACTATAATATAAAAGG
This sequence comes from Neoarius graeffei, assembly GCF_027579695.1. NCBI lineage: Eukaryota > Metazoa > Chordata > Actinopteri > Siluriformes > Ariidae > Neoarius > Neoarius graeffei. The sequence continues at coordinate 84,244,127 of NC_083578.1, forward strand.
AATAAACATGACATGTTATAACAGGAAAATAATCTACTTCAGGGTCTTAACTCAGCTTTGTGCCAGGGAACATCACACCACCTCATTGTTAATTATTATCCTATAACAGCACACCTCCTTGTGTTTTATCCCTTACTTACAAAACACCTTGAACTGAAGCCAGGCAGCATATTAAAGGAGCTGTTTGTAATTTTGAACCTCTTGCTGCCTGCATAGCAAAATAACAAGGAAAAACACTGAAGTCTACTTCCTCCAAATTTAAACAATGATTTGTAAAAGGTATGAACCGGACAGCTAGAGACAACGTCCGCTATCTAAAGTGTTGAGTAGTGTTGTAGTACTTGAGAGTGGTCTTGGTATCAAGACCACTTTTTGAAGGTCTCGGCCTCGTCTTGGAATCAATTGCATTTTTACTGGGTCTTGTCTCGGTCTTAGACATGGAGGACTTGGGATTTTATTTCAAGACCAGTCAAGACTGGTTTGATTTAGTTGTTAACATCATCACTGTGATTGGATGTAAAATTTCCTGCTTCAAATGCAACCAATAACATGACTCATTGCTAATTTGAAAAGTTTCTTCCTGTTAACAGCCGTCAACCCTCCCTGCACCCCTTCACACACACACACACACACACACACACACACACACACTGGTTCTGATTCTGGTCTTGACTTGGTTTCGCCCTGCCTTTGTCTTGGTCTCAACACTTCAAAGTCTTGGTCTTGTCTTGGTCTCGATGCACTCTGGTCTTGGTCGTGACTTGGTCTCGGTTTAGGTGGTCTTGACAACAACACTAATGCTGAGTACACAAAGCTAATAAACAATTTTTTGAAATTATTATTTAAGCCATCAAACTTCTTTTACTTCAAACATGAAGTTGGCTAAGATTGTTTTTGACTGATGTTAAAATCTGATCACACAACGTCTCTTCAACTGCATGGTCAGGTTTTTAAGTTTTTTTGACTCATATCTCCAAAAGATGCTCTTATGGCTCTCCTTCACTCGAATGCAATACCTATATTTACTCTATTATTTTAGTTTTGTAGATAAATACCAATCTGATATCCAGTTTGTATAATCTGTTTGTGAAAACCTTGTGAAAACAGGTAGCTAATGAATTCATTTTGATGCCATATGGGTTGCTTTTAAAAGCAAACGAACTGCTCTACAAAGATTTATTTAAAACTTCAGGGTCAGAAAAATGCCTGCAAACTCCAGTGCATACGAATATTGTATTTTATTGCTTTTAAGTTACTGACTTATAGATCTTGATTCACTCCATACTGTACCTTTAAAGAAAGCAAATGGGTAAATGTACTGCAGCAACTCTAGCATGGATGGAATTCATTATGAATAAATAAATCGATAAATAAACAGTCAGTGTAGCATGTAGCATCACAGACAAAATGAACTGTCATTAAGTGTGTACTATTAATGTGCAATTTAGAGTTTTTAGAAGCAATGTACAGTATAGCTTACTTACTTTTTTAAAATTAACTGTAATTGTATTGCATTAGCACATCATATTGAGTTGTTAGTCATACATGTACAACCCCAATTCCATAAATTTGGGACACTGTGTAAAACAAATAAAATTAAAAAAAAACAAAACAGAATGATGGTTTGCAAATCATGGAAACCCTATATTTGATTGAAAATTGTACAAAAAGACAATATATCAAATGTTGAAACTGAGAAATTTTATTGTTTAAAAAATTTTTTATATATATATATATATATATATATATATATATATATATATATATATATATATATATATATATGCTCATTTTGAATTTGATGTCAGCAACACATTTCAAAAAAAGTTGGGACGGGGCAACTAAAGACTGAAAAACTTGTGTAATGCTAAAAAAAAACCTAATTTGGTTAATTGGCAACAGGTCAGTAACATGATTGGGTATAAAAAGAGCATCCCAGAGAGGCGGAGTCTCTCAGAAGTAAAGATGGGGAGGGGTTCACCACTCTGTGAAAGGCTGCGTGGGCAAACAGTGCAATAATTTAAGAATAACGTTCCTCAATGTAAAACTGCAAAGAATTTGAGGATCACATCATCTATGGTCCATAATATCATTAAAAGATTCAGAGAATCTGGAGAAATCTCTGTATGCAAGAAACAAGGCTGAAAACTGACACTGGATGCCTGTGATCTTCAGATCCTCAGGAGACACTGCATTAAAAGCAGACACATGTCTGTAGTGGAAATCACTGTATGGGCTCAGGAACACTTCAGAAAGCCATCGTCTGTGAAAACAGTTCATTACCGCATCCACAAATGCAAGTTAAAACCAGATATAAACATTATCCAGAAACACTGCCACCTTCTCTGGGCCCCAGCGATGGACTGAGGTAAAGTGGAAAACTGTCCCGAGGTCTGACGAATCAAAATTAGAAATTCTTTTTCAAAAAATCATGGACACCACGTCCTCCAGGCTAAAGAAGAGAGGGACCATCTGGCTTGTTATCAGTGCACAGTTCAAAAGCCAGCATCTATGATGGTATGATGGTGCATTAGTGCACATGACACGGGTAGCTTGTACATCTGGGAAGGCATCATTAATGCTAAACGATATATACACGTTTAAGAGCAATATGCTGCCATCCAGACAAGATTTTTCAGTGAAGGTCTTCCTTCTTTCAGCAAGACAATGCCAAACTGCTTTCTGCACATATTACAACTGCATGGCTCCGCAGTAAAAGAGTAAGGGTGCTAAACTGGCCTGCCTGCAGTCCAGACCTGTCTCCTGTTTAAAACATTAGGCGCATTAAATACGACAAAGGAGACCCTGAACTGTTGAGCAACTGAAATTGTGTATCAGGCAAAAATGGGGCAACATTTCACTTTCAAAACTACAGCAATTGTTCTCCTCAGTTCCCAAACATTTACAGACTGCTGTTAAAAGTAGAGGTGATGTGACAGTGGTAAACGTGCCCCTGTCCCAACTTTTTTGAAATGTGTTGCTGACATCAAATTTAAAAAAAACAACAATAAGATTTCTCAGTTTCAACATTTGATATGTTGTCTTTGTACTGTTTTCAAAGAAATATCAGGTATCCGTGATTTGCAAATTATCGCATTCTGTTTTTATTTATAGTTTACACAGAGTCCCAACTTTTATGGAATTGGGGTTGTAGCCTACTGCCAGTACAGAAGAGTCATACAGGAGTAACTGCAGTGCACTTCAACAATCAATCAATGTAGATACTGGTTGGATATTTTTTTTCTTTTAAGTCTAGTAGTCTATAGGATACATAATATCTAAAGAAGCACTCTTATGCAATTCCACAAATATTGCAATTATGTCATCCATCCATCATCTCTAGCCGCTTTATCCTGTTCTACAGGGTCGCAGGCAAGCTGGAGCCTATCCCAGCTGACTACGGGTGACAGGCGGGGTACACCCTGGACAAGTCGCCAGGTCATCACAGGGCTGACACATAGACACAGACAACCATTCACACTCACATTCACACCTACGGTCAATTTAGAGTCACCAGTTAACCTAACCTGCATGTCTTTGACTGTGGGGGAAACCGGAGCACCCGGAGGAAACCCACGAGGACACGGGGAGAACATGCAAACTCCGCACAGAAAGGCCCTCGCTGGCTGCTGGCCTCGAACCCAGGACCTTCTTGCTGTGAGGCGACAGTGCTAACCACTACACCACCGTGCCGCCCCAATTATGTCATTATTAGGCTAATTAATCAATATAATTAAGTTAGTTGCTGTTAATTAATTAATTAGACAGTCCTTTAAACAGGACCTGTAAACAAACCCTGGCACTGAATCCCACTGTCCTGATTAGTATACCAATGCAGAACACAGACTATAGTCATCAGTGGTAGTGTGTTATTCTGATATCCTACTGTATTTAATGCGCTATCATGCTGTTTGGACGCAATAAACTCAGGTAGGGCGTGGCATCATGTCAGAAAAACATGCCCAATGGTGTAAATCTAAGTCTCATATTAAGACCCACGTTGCCAAACCAGCACGACGAACACACTCAGACGATCAAGATCAAGTTTGTTTTTGTGTCAAGGTGACAAAAACGCGTTCGTGCTCGCGAATCGATTCGCCTGACCGACTCACCTAAAGGAGTCGTTAAAAAAGAAACGAGTCTCGAACCAATCACCCACCCACCTGGGGAGAAAAAAAAAAAAGATGCAGTTTTCCTCCAGACAGCAAGCATCTGAGCATGCAGAAATCTTGACCATAAAACGTAAACAAACCTGTGCGGACCCAGTCCTGGAGAATTACCGGCTTATTATTGCGCTTTGGGAGGTGAACAGATAGCTATCGGGTTCCTGAGGTGATGCGAAAACATCTTCTTCACATGATGTGCTGAGGGAAACCTGTCAGAATACAGAAAACAGCCCTCATCTATTTGTATTTGCCACGTAGCCCAGGAGGCTTATAAATAATAATAATAATAATAATAATAATAATAATAATAATAATAATCATGCATTATGAGATGGAGAAATAAATGCATTTGAATGTTTCTGTCATGCATGCAAAGAATTTATGCACACCGTAGCCTAATTAAGTGTTCATGAAAAAGAGAGAGAGAGAGAGAGGAATCCTAAATGGCGCTCGAATCCCTCCCTAAGTGCACTATATAGGGTGAAAAATAATAGAATATACTCCCTAGGTAGTGCACTATATGTCCCATACCGAGCCATTTGAGATGCAACCCGTGTCATGCTAACCATGTGGCGCGCGCCCCGGCGTTTCCAAAACGCGCACACGCATGCATGATGGATGCATGCATGCATGCATGCATGCACACAAGTGCTCGGTAATCCTTGCGCCATTTAAGTCGTTGTGAAATCGAGTCGTTGCTTTCCACCCATTCGTCATTGATCAAGGCTGTACCTCAGAGGATGCTGAGCTGGATGCTTCCATCCGCACACACGCGCTGCTCCGGCATCTCGTGCGTCAGTTCCTCGGTGCGCTCTCTCTCTCTCTTTCTGCTGCAGCCTTCGTTAACCTCACATCCTCCGTTCATGCATCATCTCTCTCTCTCTCTCCCCGTGTTTACACAACAGTAAGCGCTGTAGATTTAACCAGGACAGCCCTCCTAAACATACCCACCCTCCCTCCCTGTCAACCTGGTCACGTGCGCACAGACACAGGTGCGTGAAGATGTTTTGCAGATGTGCATGTAAACTGCTGCTCCTATGTTGTGACGTCACAAGTTAAACAGGCTATCAACTGCTTGGTGTTGTTGCCTTTTTTGCTTTTCTTTTTTCCCCCCCTTCTGTCGCAATAGGAATGTCAAATCTCAAGAGTGACGTGTTTACCTCCACTTCAGCATTCCTTTGATGAAAGCTTGAAGCTCCGCCCACTTCACCACGCGTCATATCCTCCTGCCTACCCCTGCAGCTTGGTATTTTTTTATTTTTACAACTAGACTTTATTTATCACATGGATGTTCAGGCACAGTGAAATTCCTCTTCTGTGTTTAACCCATCTGAAGCAGTGAACACACACACACACACATATGCACAGGCAAGTCAGCAATGAGCGCACTCAGAGCATTTTTTAACATAGTTACTGGGAGACCAAATGGTCTACCAGTGGCCAGATTTGGTCTCCTAGTCAATGCCAAACCAGCTTCACTGGGAGACCAAATTTTAAACCAAGTTATGTCTTATCATTTGGTTCAATTAGTTGCAATTAATTAACCAAGTACCATGTAAGTATACATTTAACAAGGAAAACAAAGATCTATGTTATAAGACAGGGCTTTTCAAAGTGTGGGGTGCGCCTCCCCTAGGGGGCGCCAGAGTTCTTCGGGGGGGCGCAACGTGAGGAAAAATAAACCAGAATAAGTTACTATTGCGGACATTTAGCGAACTTCAGCTAGCCTTTGCCAGAGACAAAATGGATGGATTTTTAGTACCTAAAGCTACAGTGAGTGAGGAGACAGAGTCTGGGCCAAGCAAAAAAAGAAGGAAGTATGACCACGATTATTTAAAGTTTGGATTTTCATGGACTGGATCCGAAGATGCTCCACTGCCACAGTGTGTTGTCTGCCAAGAGGTGCTAGCTAACGATGCTATGAGATGTTTAAAATGTGTAAAACAAGATGTTTAAAAAAAAAAGCACAGATGTTTAAAATGTGTAAAAGAGGTTTTAAAAAAGCACAGATGTTTAAAATGTGTAAAAAAGATGTTTTAAAAAAAGCAGATGTTTAAAATGTGTAAAAAAGAGGTTTTAAAAAAGCACAGATGTTTAAAATGTGTAAAAAAGGTTTTAAAAAAAGCACAAATGTTTAAAATGTGTAAAACAAAATGTTTTAAAAAAGCAGATGTTTAAAATGTGTAAAAAAGGTTTTAAAAAAGCACAGATGTTTAAAATGTGTAAAACAAGATGTTTTTAAAAAAGCAGATGTTTAAAATGTGTAAAAGAGGTTTTAAAAAAGCACAGATGTTTAAAATGTGTAAAAAAGATGTTTTAAAAAAGCAGATGTTTAAAATGTGTAAAAAAAAGAGGTTTTAAAAAAGCACAGATGTTTAAAATGTGTAAAACAAGATGTTTTTAAAAAAGCAGATGTTTAAAATGTGTAAAAGAGGTTTTAAAAAAGCACAGATGTTTAAAATGTGTAAAAAAGATGTTTTAAAAAAGCAGATGTTTAAAATGTGTAAAAAAAGAGGTTTTAAAAAAGCACAGATGTTTAAAATGTGTAAAACAAGATGTTTTTAAAAAAGCAGATGTTTAAAATGTGTAAAAGAGGTTTTAAAAAAGCACAGATGTTTAAAATGTGTAAAAAAGATGTTTTAAAAAAGCAGATGTTTAAAATGTGTAAAAAAAAGAGGTTTTAAAAAAGCACAGATGTTTAAAATGTGTAAAAAAGATGTTTTAAAAAAGCACAAATGTTTAAAATGTGTAAAACAAAATGTTTTAAAAAAGCAGATGTTTAAAATGTGTAAAAAAAGGTTTTAAAAAAGCACAGATGTTTAAAATGTGTAAAACAAGATGTTTTTTAAAAAAAAGCAGATGTTTAAAATGTGTAAAAAAAAGATGTTTTAAAAAAGCACAGATGTTTAAAATGTGTAAAACAAGATGTTTTAAAAAAAAAGCACAAATGTTTAAAATGTGTAAAAAAAAATTTCAAAAAGCACAGATGTTTAAAATGTCTCATCTCATCTCATCTCATCTCATTATCTCTAGCCGCTTTACCCTTCTACAGGGTCGCAGGCAAGCTGGAGCCCATCCCAGCTGACTACGGGCGAAAGGCGGGGTACACCCTGGACAAGTCGCCAGGTCATCACAGGGCTGTTTAAAATGTGTAAAAGAAAAAAAATAAAAATGTGTACAACAACCTTTTTTTTTAAATACGAATGGAACATTAAGTATAGCAACAACAAAAATTGTAAGGGGGGCGCTGTTGTTTATTTGCTCTCTGAAGGGGGGGCTGACTCTCCCACACTTTGAAAACCTCTGTTATAAGATATACACACAAGATCATGTTGGTTAAGGAAAACAAAACTAAAATTTGGTTACTGAGACGGCTGATGTCAGAATCCGATGTCATGACTGTGTAACTTTGAGTGTCTTTGACATAACATTTGTGCTTGGTAATTGCTCTTGATAGCTGTGTAGTCACTGTAGTGTGTTTGTCTGTATGGTGATTGGTGAACCATTTTGCATCACAGAATATGCCGCAGCGGTGCAGCCGCATGGACTCTGGGGCCTGTGATTGTGTTGCCCAGACCAGTTGGTCTCCTAGTGGAAAATCCTTAAAAAATGCTCTGGCGCACATACACACACATACCCAGAGCAATGAGCAAGTGGGGGTTAAAGGAGAACTGAGTTCATTTTAAAACTTGCTTTATTTCTTAATTAACGCGTTACTGAATTACGTTTTAAGATGCAATTTTTGCTTTAAGAATGTTAATGGAGAAGGCCAGAGAAAGCTACATTGTGTGACCTAGAGAAGGCATACGATAGAGTGCCGAGAGATGATTTATGGTATTGTATGAGAAAGTGTGGAGTGAATGAGAAGTATATCAGAGTGGTGCAAGACATGTATGAGAACAGTGAAACGGCAGTGAGGTGTGCAGTTGGAACAACTGAATGGTTCAAGGTGAAGGTGGGACTCCATCAAGGATCTGCTTTGAGTCCTTTCTTGTTTGCCATAGTGATGGATAGCTTGACGGACAAAGTGAGGCAAGAGTCACCATGGAACATGATGTTTTGCGGATGATATTGTGATGTGTGGTGAAAGTAGAAAGGAGGTTGAGTTGGGATTGGAGAGATGGAGGGATGCATTGGAACGAAGAGGAATGAAGGTGAGCAGGAGCAAAACAGAATACATGTGCATCAATGAGAATGGGGATGAGAGTGTAGTGAAGATGCAAGGAGTAGACGTAAAGAAAGTTGGTGAATTCAAATACCTGGGGTCAACTGTGCAGGAAAATGGGGGCTGCGATGGTGAGGTGAGAAAGAGAGAGCAGGCAGGGTGGAGCAGTTGGAGAAGGATTTCGGGAGTCATTTGTGATCGGAAAGTCCCAGCAAAAGTGAAAGGTAAGATGTATAAGACAGTAGTGAGACCAGCTGTGATGTATGGATTGGAGACCGTACCCTTAACGAAGAGACAGGAGGCAAAGTTGGAGGTGGCGGAGTTGAGGATGTTAAGGTTTGCGAGGGGAGGTTAGACAGGATAAGGAACGAGCACATCAGAGGGACAGACAGCACATGTAGAGAGCTTGGGAAGTAAGCTAAGAGAGATGAGACTGAGATGGTACGGGCACATCCTGAGAAGAGACGCAGAGCATGTTGGAAGGAGAATGTTGAGGACGGAGCGGCCAGGCACACGAAAACGAGGAAGGCCAAAGAGAAGATACATGGATGTGGTGAGAGAGGACATGAAAGTGGCAGGCGTGGTAGAAAAGGATGCGGAAGACAGGGAGCAATGGAGACGAAAGATCCGCTGTGGCGACCCCTAATCGGGAGCAGCCAAAAGAAGAAGAAGAAGATTGAATTACGTTTTCGGTTTTATTAACCTTATATCGTGACTCGTATCGGCATATTATATTACACTTATCGGCCTTTTCGGTTTTTAGCCGTGTTGAATGTAGTTCGTTTGGTCCACGGCAGGCGTTGCTTATCCACGCGATCTTCACGAGACTTATACGAGACTTCAAACGTGAAGTGTCAGCGCCGCCATTTTGAAAACTGTTTACACAGCGGCCAGATCGCCATATCATTCCAATTTAGATTCATTTTGAGATTTGCCAGCTTCATCAGTGATGGCGTGTCAGTCCTGCGCGCTGTGGCGTGTGCACCTGAAGGCGCGCCTGAGCTCAATTAAGGAACTGTGTGTTTGCCTATTTAAGGACTGTGCTGATGCATTTGCATCGTGAAGTATCACGATACACATGTACGCATTACTGAGCCTTTCCACCCGTTGTCTTGATTTCCTATTTCTCGTTCTTGTCCTTGCTTAGCCTTTGATGTACTGTTTGCGCCTCAACTGACCCTTTTGCCTGTCTTTTGATCTAGCCTGCTGTTTTGGATCGTTTGCCTGTGTATATATTGTCTCACTGTATATATATTCTGCACTTTATATATAGTATATAACTGTATACTTCTGCACATACATCTGCCTCCCTCGCGTCCGTGACATGGAGATTATTCAATGCGACTTCGAAACAACGTGGAGTAGAGAAGAGTTGGAAAGACGACAGGATAAGGACTAGTCCGTCACGCTGGTATTTACGTCATTACTGTCGCACAATTAAAACGTGCCAGATCAGGCGGCTGGTGGGTTTTCAAAATAATAAATACATGCATGCATTTTTGTGATAAATCCATATTATACTGAGCGTATTTCCCACATAATCCTCTCTAAGGTTTCAGACAGCACTACAAAATGGCGTTCACACTATATAGTGCCCTATATAGTGAGTAGGGAGTGATTTCGGACACAGGGGAAACTTCCGGCTTGATTACATCAGCATTCGAAAGAGGGCGCGCGCGTCTTTTGACAACGTTGGCAGATGTTGGTCACTTTGATTTCCGCTGTACGTTTTACTTCCGTCCTATGATGTCTCACACAGGTCTCAACGAATCTCGTTTACGGCCATTGCTTTGACATATGGACTGATGTATTACATAGCATATTTCAAACACTCATAACTTGCTATAGCAGCGACAAAATAGCCATCAAAAATGCATTCCTATATTTAATAACATGAGATAAATAGAATTTTGATGATAAAAAATTTGCCTTCAGTTCCCCTTTAAGTCCCTTGCTCAAGGGCACTTCAGCCCAAGCTTCAGGCCATAGCTGCCCCATGTTAACCTAACCGGATGTCTTTGGAGTGTGGGAGGAAACCCAGGCAGACACAGGGAGAACATGCAAACTCCACACAGAAAGGCGTCCGTCGGCCACTGGGCTCGAACCCAGAACCTTCTTGGTGTGAGGCAACAGTGCTAACCACTGCACCACCCCTTGTTTCCTGATGTATGTCAGTTTATGTGGCATTGCTATATGCATGTCAATTTCCTTTATGAATCATTATATAAACCCCATTAACTAAAGAAGAAACGTGTTTTAAAAAATCATACCGCATTTTAAAAACCGTTTTTCCTCAAAATGTTTTTTTATATTCAGGAAAAATAATCAGTTTGTCAATGAACATGCATTCATGAATTTCCCAAAATATTGATGATTGTATGTTGATTATCGAATAAAGGATTTCTCAACTGTTTCTCAAAAGCATCTTCACAGCGAAATATTTTCTCTCACATCATCAAAATACTAGATTTTGATTTTTCAAGTCACAAATACCTGATGTCTGCATATTTAATTAGCTGAAACCTAATTTGCATAAATACATATATTTTTAAAGTTCCAATATAAAATAATTTGTAAGAATATCAGCAATCAACTTGCAAAAACTGATTGTGATAGCCATTATTTTAAAATTCACCTTGCCACAATGATTGAATACATATGTTATTTACCAGCTGGGAGGTCCGTATCGTGAAATACCGTGACCGAGGTCTTGAAAGTACTGAGCGAGGCCCTCTGGGCTGAGGTCACGGTATTTCACCATACGGACCGACCTTAAGCTGGTAAATAATATATTTATTTTTTCTTTATCAAATTCTAACAGAAAACGAGAGCGCCCGAAAGGGAAAACCGAGCAGAGCCGCCATTTTGAATCCTCATTCACGGCTGTAATGCAAATTGCTTCCTCCTCGGTATACAAGTGCACTTCCATGGCAGGAAAAAAACTACATTTTGCCGCCTATGTAGTCCCCTATTTATACAAAATTGAGTTATTCAGGATTCAGCCATGTTTTTGCTCGGCGTTAGCAAGTTACAGGTTTTTAGCTTTCTCCTGAAATGTTTTCTTTTATTTCGTCTTCCTCAGGGTAGTAAAACTCGCTTTCGCTGTAAAGACTGTCGTTATCGCTATCCATGCTGTAAAATTAATGCTATTCTCCTGAGAAATGCGAAAATAAATGTTGACAAAAATTGCTACGATGTTTGTTGTTGTTGTTGTGAACGAGTGAGTCGCCAGAGGTCCGTAACCGGGGTCCGCAACTGGGGTCTGTATCATAGGATACGGACCCGCTCGCCAGCCAATCAGAGCGCAGAATTTGATGGAATCCGGACCACGAAAAAAATAAAGACTTAATGATGCACAACTAAATAATCAAAATCCCAACACAACTCATGCATCTAGCATTCGGGATAAATATACATATTTTTTGTAACATACTAATTCAGCGAAATTCAGCACTATAGCCTACTCCAAGCTGTTCAGTTAGTCTTAAAAAGTTAAAAATTGAGGATAAAATCAATTTAAAAACTGCATAGGACCTAATAAACAAAATGTAATTTGCTGGAATTTGTTTATTGGATGTGGGTGCAACCTCCCACCCCCTCATCAGAGTACTATTATGACTTTATTGGCAGTTATATGTCATTCACAAGTGACGAAATAGAGGACGTCCCAAAGGTCTGGATCCATCGGCATTTTTCCGTCGATGAAATTTAATATTTTTCTTTTTATTTCATAACCAAGAAGGCTTCAGGACTCAGAATAGAAGATCGAATTGAAGTCATTTTTTCTTTGGAATCATCTGAAGTCAGTGGTCCCTCAAAACAACAGTCGCACTAAAGGAGGAAATCCTCTCTGCATGTAACATCAGTTCTGATGCATTAAGAAATGTCACAAAGTCTCATCTCTCATCTCATTATCTCTAGCCGCTTTATCCTGTTCTACAGGGTCGCAGGCAAGCTGGAGCCTATCCCAGCTGACTACGGGCAAAAGGCGGGGTACACCCTGGACAAGTCGCCAGGTCTGTCACAAAGTCCAAGCCTGCAATTTGAGCATTTGTTTTTAATATGGGTTTGAAATAAATAATTGCTTATGGATCCAGACTTTTGGGACACACTGTATATAAACATAAACAATCAGCAATTAAAATGTTGAAAATGGGATCAACACAGATGATGCTTGGACCCCTAATAACGTGGACCACCAACATCGAAACCAATCATGACAAGGAGGCATCTGTACTTGAAGGTCAGATAATTCAGAAAGCTTTTACACTAGCATTCAGAACACTGAAGGGATGGGAGGTATTTGTTTGGACTTTGAGTTTTAGCTAACTTCCACCAAAACCCCAAATCACTGACTAGCCATTTAAGAACCTTACGATTCTGGAGTATCCTCAGGTTAAACCTCTTCTGTTATTTTAGGTTTCCATATTCATATCTTGTATGAACCTGTATTTCCACAAGTAGTAGTACTTACAAAACCTCTAGCTCTAGCCAGGAAGCTAAGATGAGCTCACTTGAGAGGAATTTATCATAAAATTAATACTGTTCAGAATCTTCACTAATAATGCTAGCTAGCAAACTGAATTTCACGAACTTGACAAGATTTCTGGGTTACTATTTTTTTTACGTTAATTCTGTTACTATTCATAATACTGCTAGTTGATATGAGCTAATGTACAATACTCTGGGGAGGATTTTAATGTTATATTCATAAATGTTTGTAGTTTTCACTGTTAATCGCATCTCATATTTATAAATGTTCATCATCGTCACTGATAATTGCTGTTGTCAGAGGTGGACAGTAACGAAGTACGTTTACTTGAGTACTGTACTTAAGTACACTTTTTGAGTACCTGTACTTTACTTGAGTATCAATTTTTTTGGAAACTTATGACTTTAACTTCACTACATTTGAAAGGCAAATATCGTACTTTTCACTCCACTACATTTCTATCAAGGTCCTCGTTACTCGTTACTATGAAGCAGCTTTGAAAGTGGATGTTTTTTTCTTTTCTTTTCTAAAACGTGATTAGTTTTTTTTCCACAGGTGACACTGAGACAGCCGGTCAGTAATCACTAGGGTCACGTCACGTCCGTAGACTGTATAAAATCAAGTTCAGTGATTTCTCAGCAGTATTATTTGAACACGATCAGTTGATGGCAGAATGGAAGGAGGCGGTTCTTCTGGGGAATGCACGCATCCATGGCTATAGCTAGAACCCATGTTTCAGTCTTCTGAAAGGATTAAAGATTTGTTTTAAATGTTTGCTTTGTTTGCCAAAAATGAACCACATCATGGCCTACAAAAACTCACCATCCAACCTGCGGAAGCATATTAAGGTCTGTAAACGTTTTATTCCAAGAGAAAGCTTGCAATGAAATTGTCTGCGCTTTTAGAGCTAGCGATAACGTTGCAATAGCTATGCAGTCTGGTTAGTCAAATGACTTTCTATGGATTTTCCCGCCAAGTTGCTGTAGCCTTGTCCACAGCTAATGATAACAAATAGCTAGTTAACTTGGACACTGTTAGTTAGCATGTAAAAACTGAGTTACGCTAACATGAATAACGTTAACTTATCTGAAGTCCTTCCAGAAATATGTTTTAGCATAATCTTGCCAAATACACAGAATGTAGAAATCTTTCTTTTCTAGTAGCATTAACTACCCAATATGATTTTGAGTTTTAAGAGAGTTTGCTAGCATGTCAGGTGGAGTTTCACTGACTAGCTAGCTTAACGTTAAACCACCATGATGGCACAGCATGCGTTCATTTCGTGAGTTCACATTTCTGTCTTTGGTAACGGCATTAGGTTTTGTAAGTGTTGTGGAAATAATACAACGATGCATTGACAGAAAATGTACTTTTAATACTTAAGTATTTTTAAAAGCAAGTACTTCAGTACTTTAACTTAAGCAAAAATTTGATTGGACAACTTTCACTTGTATCGGAGTAACATTTGACCAATGGGATCTGTACTTTGACTCAAATAATGAAGTTGGGTACTTTGTCCACCTCTGGCTGTTGTACAGTGCTGTGCAAAAGTCTTAAGCACATAAAGAAATGATGTCGACCAAAAAATGGCTTAAAAAATAATGAAATGAAATATTTCAACATAAAATACTATAAATAATAAGCCATAATAAATGAAACAAAGTCAATATTTGGTGTGAGACGACCCTTTGCTTTAAAAAAAGATACCAGTCTGAGGTCCAATGAGTGCAGTTTTATGCGGAAATGAGCTGTAGGTTTTACTGAGCATCTTCCAGAACCAGCCACAGTTCTTCTGGACACTTTGACTGTCATACTCGCGTCTTCATTTTGCACCAAAACCCAGTAGCCTTCATTAGGTTTTCTTTTTTAATCTGAAAATGGTCTCTTGTGTATTGTGCTGCTCAGATACAAACTTTTTTTTTGGCGGCACGGTAGTGTAGTGGTTAGCGCTGTCGCCTCACAGCAAGAAGGTCCGGGTTCGAGCCCCGTGGCCGGCGAGGGCCTTTCTGTGCGGAGTTTGCATGTTCTCCCCGTGTCCGCGTGGGTTTCCTCCGGGTGCTCCGGTTTCCCCCACAGTCCAAAGACATGCAGGTTAGGTTAACTGGTGACTCTAAATTGAGCGTAGGTGTGAATGTGAGTGTGAATGGTTGTCTGTGTCTATGTGTCAGCCCTGTGATAACCTGGCAACTTGTCCAGGGTGTACCCCGCCTTTCGCCCGTAGTCAGCTGGGATAGGCTCCAGCTTGCCTGCGACCCTGTAGAACAGGATAAAGCGGCTAGAGATAATGAGATGAGAATGAAATGGTCCAAGGAAGGACAACCGGTGACAGGGTTATGGGTCTCGAAGGCGCAACTGTAGCACAAACTGCTGAAAAAATAAAGAACTGTAAAATGTTTTTGTACTGACTTCTCATCTCATCTATATATATCATCTATAGTTTGTATGAGGAAAAAAAATAGGGTCCCTAAGACTTTTGCACAGTACTGTATATTTACTACTAGCATAACCAGCTAACATTAGCTAACCTGACAGGATTACTCCAAATAGCCCACATGCATCCAATTAGTAAATCCTAAATATCTTAAAAGGTAGACTGACATTCAGCTTTTTCAAATGTAGGTCATAAAAAGAATTTTCCCCGATACCCAATCACTTTTGTTTAGTGGACTGAAAGCTACTGAATTTGTATCACAAACTTCAAATTTTATGAGTTTTTTTTAAATAGAGCAATTAATGAATTTAGGGCCACATGACCCTAAATTCTCCGCTATTTTTTCCTGCTTCACCATGACCCAATTCAAGATACTACATCGTGCATCACGTGGTGGGCTTTCCCCGTTCGCGCAAGGCATTGTGGGATACAAATTTGAAACAGGAGAGAAAAATGGAGGACGTGAGTGTGCGAATGAAACGTGAAAGACCGACTACAGTAACAGAAAGCGAGAAGAAAAGACGTTGTTATATACGAAGGAAAGGAAACGCAATGCAGGACCAAACTAATAAATATCGGCGGTCAGTGAGCACCTTGGTGCGATCAGTTGTTCGTTTAGAAACAGAATGATGTAACTATCAGTGCATGGTCAAAGGTAAACCTGTAGACGGCAGTAATGCAACACTGTGGATGACAGCTGCCGTAAAATCCAAAAGAAGAAGAAAAAGGTGAACCTGCGCATGTGCACATGGACTTCCTCTGTCTGCTTGACTGCGTGAAGCGAGCGATTTTATGCATATTATTTGCTTTAATCCCCTCAAATTAAATAATTTCCCAGCCACAGAATGACTAAATTTCAGAGGGAACTAAATTTCACCGATTTTATGAAATCGAAACGCAGGCTAGCTTTAAAACATTGGTTTCGATCAATGTTAATGCAAGTTCCTTTCTTTTATAGCTTTAGACATGTTTGAATATTTATTCAATTGCTAACCGTGGTCAGTTGTGTGCTACCTGGCTTTAAAAACAACTTTCCAATTAGAAATGAGAGGATTATAATGTTGTTGAGGTGTAACTTGCACATCATGCCCAAGTATGGCTGCTTTCTGTGTCTATAATGCTAATGCTAGCCAGTAAGCTAACATGAGGAAACCTGACAGGAATTTCAAAGTCATATTCACAAAATATATAAAATTCACTACTTGTGCTATCCAATAAGTTATGCTAAGCTAACCTGCGGGAATATCTGACAGGAGTTTTACTTTTCATTAAGGTTTTTTAAATTAACTCAAAGTGCTATCCAGCAAGCTAACACAAGCTAATCTGACAGGATTTTTAAAGTCATATTCACAACTGTTTATAAAATTAAAAATTAGAGCTAAAGGTAAGGTAAAATGAGCACCCTGACAGGATTTCTGACAGAATTATTTGTCATTTATGAATATTTAGAAAACGTAAAAATATAAAACATGAGCTAACCTCACAGGATTTCTGAAAGAATTTGTATATACCGTAATTTGCTACTAGTGCTAGCCATCAAGCTAACCTGAGCTCATCTGACAAGATTCCTGACAGGATTTAAAGTCATATTCGGAAATCATTACTGCTAATGCTAGCTGGCTAACATAGGCTAACCTTATATGAGAATATCTGAGAGAATTGCGTGTCTTTGAGTGATTTAGAAAACAATTTTTAGGGCAGAGTGCATACATGAGCTCAAAGAAACCGCGATCTTGTCCTGGGCCCAGCAGTATCTGTGATGTGTGTGTAATGAATCAATTTTTACGGTGTAATGAAAAAGTGTAAAATAATTTTCAGCCTTTCTACAATTTCAGGAAAGTGTTAAAGTGCCATTCCACCATTGGATGTATTCTTTGGCATAAAATACAATATATTTTATGACAACATGACTAGACAGAGAAATCTTTTAGCTTCAAAACGATATATCAAACATAATTTTTTGACAACGACAAGTATATTAATTTTGCGACCAAAGTCACCTACCCTTTTAATTTCCGCGCGGTAGTGAAACGTGATGTCATCGGCAGGTTCCCCTTCTTGTGTACCACGTGTCGGTCTATTTTTAGACCAGGAAACCCCCAAAGTGAGAGTGTCATTTCTCCTCGTATATGGGGGCCAAAAAAATTGCGAAAAATTTTGAGTTAATCTTTCAGTTAGCTAGATTTATTGGTATTAGCTAGATTTATTGGTATTATTTTTATCGCGTTCTATCCGCCATTGCTGATAATATGTGCCACGTCACACGGTACACAAGAAGGGGAACCTGCCGATGACATCACGCGCGGAAATTAAAAGGGTAGGTGACTTTGGTCGCAAAATTAATATACTTGTCGTTGTCAAAAAATTATGTTTGATATATCATTTTGAAGCTAAAAGATTTCTCTATCTAGTGATACCATTTATATATGTTGTCAAAATATATTGTATTTTATGCCAAAGAATACATCCAATGGTGGAATAGCACTTTAAGATGTAAAGTGTTAATCTGAAACAAGCCCATCATCTTTTGTATTTAGTGCAGTACCTCAATTGTCATTACTACAGTAATGGTCATTTCAATTTGCTACTAGTCTACACCAGAACTGACATTTCATTACATCTGCCAATTTTGTTGGAGGTTTTGTCACCTCGGTTTGTTTGTTCCCAACATAACTCAAAAAGTAGTGAACAGATTTTGATGAAATTTGGAGGAAAGGTGGCCCGTGGGACAAGGAACAATTGATTAGATCTTTATGCAAATCCAGATATGTATGCAGATCCAGGATCCAGATATGTATGCAGAATTATTTTTGCCTGTTCTCAATGTAACTCAAAAAGTAGTGGACAGATTTGGATGAAATTTAGTGTATAGCTTTAGTATTATCCTAGGTTCAAGTGATTTGAGTTTGATGTTGATCATATACGGCTTGGCGGAGGTATACACTCTTCCAAGTGCCCTTCAAGTTTAAACTAAGATTTGTGTGCTTACCAATGCTGCAAAGTAGAAATTTCAAATAATGCAAATCTGATGTAATTACACGCACAAAAACAAATATTACTGTGCTAAAATAAATTTCCAAAACAAAGCAACAGGTTTAAACAAAGAAGAGGATTTAATAAATCTTTAACCACTCATAGAAATTATGTTTTAAAAATTTTCAATAAAGCAGGACCCCAACGCAGTATTATGCTACAGCTACATCGTGTTCATAATAAAATGTTGAGCTCTGTAACCTTTTTAGAGTCTTTAATAAAAATATTTCAGTCAACAACTTTGTATTACCTTTTTACTGTCATGCCAGTGACTGTACAAAAAAAAAAAGGGGGGGAGAAAAGTACACTAAATTCTGCAAAATATTTTAAGGGAATGGTGACTGTATTAACATATAGACATTTTTGTTTATATAATAAAAAAAAATCAAGGAAACAGTCATGGTACGGCATAAGAAAGCAACTTTTCAGTGTTTTATGAGGGACAAAAGAGTTTAAAATAATAATAACAATGCACATTTCTGACTTGCTCTGTCGTTCATGAATGCACAAGTGATAAGGGTACCAACAATCATCCAAACCATTTTAGGCCAGTATGGACAGTTCGGTGAATCAGATGTGTTAGCACAGGGAAAAATCACCAAACTGTAACTTTGGTCCATGAGTTCCTTCGTTTACATATCATCACACTTCAGCCTTATTTTCAACAGCACTGGTGAGACACATGTAGTCCGGAAATAGCAGGAAAAACACAAAACTGCCTTGCGTGCTGTCATTTTCCGGGAATAGAATGCTTCACTTTGGGACTACGCTTATTCATTTCAACAGCATCAACAATGCAAATACTGAGACACACCATGTATCATGAGCAACTTCGTGACATGAACTTGTGTAAAGTTTTAAAGTTTTCATTCAGTAGTTCAAGACACCAACCTAAAGTGATGTAATTAATGATTAAGGGTGCTTTCACACTTGGTGTTTTGTTACCAGGCTTGGAGAACTTTTATGCTGATTATCTGAAGGACCACTTTCTATTCAGCTTGTAGTAAATTTGTATTAAATATATGCTCAGTAACAAGATTTTTTTCCCCCCCACTCACCCATTGTCCTTCATGGTTTTTTTTTTTCATTGCACTGAGAACTTTGGAAACTGCACCGTGACAAAAAATGCCTTTAGCAGTGCTTTTAAAAAGCAGCCTCTTTCCATGATATTGCATGCAAGATGTGTTTTGCCGTATGAGAAAAAAAAATAGCAAGTGTGAAAGCAGCCTTGGAGAACATTTGTGTCACGGAAAGTGGCATTGGGGAGCAAATCCAACGCTGGACACTGTTTACTCAAGTGTAAAAATAGTATTATCAGCAAACATTCTTGTTAAATCACTAGCTAGGGGGAAAAAACAACAACAACAACGAAGGAAAAAAAAAAAAAAAAACAGTTTCCTGTCCCAGCTTCAGTAGAGCTTTTGGTTAACATCGATCGTCATTTTGGATTGTTTTTAGTAGCATAGACAACATTTTTTTTTGAAAAAAACATGAGCTGAAGAATCTTAGTGTGAGGAACCAACAACCAAATAGTTCTTTTACAGACAGGAGACAAATTAAAGGAAAAACCAACATCAAATGGTCAACCCTCAGTCGGTCTTTTGATCATGTTGCTGGAGATCTCATTGCTCCAAAATCTCCCAGTTACAATCTGGTGACTGTGAAGGACATGTATATGTTTTACATCATTTCCAGTCTCATTAAACCATTCAGTGTGCCCTGTCGATGAGGGCGGAGTCATCCTGGAAGAAACTCCTGCCATCAGAATCGAAATGTTCCATTATAGGACAAAGATAATCTGTTCAGAAAAACTTTGTATTGATTTGCAGTGACTATTCAGTCTACGGGGACAAGTTGAGCCAAATCATGCCAGCAAAATAAATAAAATACCTTCCACAGCTTAACAGTCATTGTTAATTATTTTCCCCTTTCAATTTGTCACCCATCTGTACTTTGTGTTACATTGCAAAATAGCTGATTTAATATGAACCCTTATTGAGTGATTTGACCATAGCTGTGTCTCAGATTGCATACCGTAATGTAATACTTAAAAGTGGATCAGTTTATCTTAAATCTAAAAACACAGGGGGAAGTTCAAGCCAGATTTTGGCAACTGTCAGTAAAATATTCATAATATAACAGAATCTCAGAGGAAAACGCTGCCAAAATCGCGGGCCTTTAAAAATGATATACGAATAAGTGTAGTAAGTTAGATATTTAGTATTGAACATAAAGTCAAATATGCAATCCAATCACTGTTGTACTTAAGGGAAATTAGGATTTAAATGAATGTGATGTGACCAATCATATTCCATAGCTTGCATTCAGTGTGAAAATTAAAATTTGTAATTTTAAAGTACGATTCGTTAACAGTTGCAGGTTTGAGACGGAAACACAAGCAGCGCTGGAGACAAAATCTCTCCTGCCATCAGTGGTAGCCATCTGCCACAAGGCCCTCCTGCTTGGATCCTCAATCACTCCAAAAACAGTCCATTATCCAGATTTTTTTTTTTAACTCCAAGACATTTGTTCGTTGTTTTTTTTTTCCCCTCTGTGAGCGTTCTAGACTGTTTTGGATACTCAATTTCTCTAGAATAGTACACAAGTATGTGATGTGAGACACAGCTCATGTCGGATAGCAATGTGTGTGTGGGGGGGAACAAAAACAAACAACCTACTTGTTTTCTGTGCTAATACTATCATTACAGTGTTGCGATACTGAAGAATTACATCGTAGAAATGGAAGAAGATCCATACCATAAGGTTTGTAAGGTTTCAAGGTACATTCTAAATAGAAGTGATTTGTTTAATTAATAAAATCATTTTTTTAACAGTAAACAAAAACAAACAGCAGCACTCCAAAACATCCTAGAGTTAAACCGCGTAATGTATATCATTACTAAAATCAACTACAAGTCAAAGCTTGATGACCTTCCATATGGAAAGCCTTCGAAACAACAAAAACGAGGTGACGTGCATCATTGGTGAAAGCTAAGCAAAAATGAGAAAAGCAATTCGAAACAGTCATGGACACCAGCAATGGCCCAAGGAATCACTGAGAGGTAGTTAAAGGTCAATGACTCTCTCAGTCCACACATCTGAGAGCAAATCAGGAACATAAGAACAGACAGCCGCCTAGACGGAGAACGTTTAAACGCTGCAGGGTTGGCCGTGGATGAGCGTCACAGGCTCGCTAAAAAGAGGCTACGCTACAGAGAGCTACTGTACATAGACAGGGGGAGAAAAAAAAAAAGCACCTTTAGGACAACAAGAGCAAGACTCCAGAGTAATTTCTTTTTGAAGACGACGTTAAATCAAACCAAGCCCTTAGAGCACCACTGTATAAAATCACAGTACTAATCAATAACTTAAAAGAAAGAAAGAAAAAAAAACCCTCTAAATTCCAGGAAGCGTCCTGGGGAACCGAATGGGAAATCTCAAATCTCACCAGGAATATTCCTTTACTTGCTCAGGCTTGTAAGCTTGACTATGCTGAGATGAATATCATCTATCCCGCCGGAGCAGTCACTGCCAGGAGAACTTTCAAAACGAGCACAAAACTTAAAGCACACTCCAGAATATTCCAAAATAATCCCCGTCTACTGAGCCTGTCCTGGGTGTGTGATGACCAGGACAATAAATACAACACATTTTCATGTAGCGAAAGACAACGACGACTACACCCGTTTCCTTGAGCCTCAAATATGTTGGAAGGCTAACAAAGGGCAGCTGCTGAAGCATCAATACATTTTTTTCTATTTTCTATTACAGCAGCTCTGACAGTCATTCCAGCTGCAAATCAAGTTTATACATACACGTTATTATTATGTATTCTAATATAATGTATTTAATATTATGCTCATTATAATAGACTATCATTTCTGTTTCTACAGTAACGACTTCCACAGGAACGAAAAGGAAAGTCTTCTGGACGGAGAAGTATGTGGTTTCTCTGAAACATCACAAAATTTTTCTGTCTTCTAAACTTCAAAAAAGAGAATGACTAAAAAAAAAATAGAGAATACAGTGAAGGAATAACTGTTTTTATTCTATCCACATTTACTGGATATGAGCAATCGTGCACTCTGATTGGCTACTCTACTACTAGGATATCAGCTCATATACCGTGAGTAGAAAAAAACAAAATGGAGGAGCGTTTTGCTGAACCAACTGAGGACGAAATAAAAACCCTACTCGAAAACAAAACCCCAAAAAATACAAAAAAAGCAACAAAATTATGGAATAAAAAGTATGATGGGAAGAACATCTCTTCCCCCCCAAGAATGGTTATTATAGCATTTTTCACAAATTGCTCCTGGCATTTCACCGGTTTGTTGAATTTTTTTTTTTTTAGACTGGTTCAAAAGCTCAAAGAAGTTTGAAAATTACAGAACTGAAATATCCAAGGAAGAATTAAATGTCTGAAGCTATTCTATACCTCGGCATGACAACAAGACGGCACTTTCTACAAAAAACAAAACAAAACACTAAAGTCAATTCATGCAGCCATCGATAGGTTTTTAAGAAGTCCGCCTAAGTGGAAATTATTTTGTCGGATCTCATCTCATCTCATCTCATTATCTCTAGCCGCTTTATCCTTCTACAGGGTCGCAGGCAAGCTGGAGCCTATCCCAGCTGACTACGGGCGAAAGGCGGGGTACACCCTGGACAAGTCGCCAGGTCATCACAGGGCTGACACATAGACACAGACAACCATTCACACTCACATTCACACCTACGCTCAATTTAGAGTCACCAGTTAACCTAACCTGCATGTCTTTGGACTGTGGGGGAAACCGGAGCACCCGGAGGAAACCCACACGGACATGGGGAGAACATGCAAACTCCGCACAGAAAGGCCCTCGCCAGCCCCGGGGCTCGAACCCAGGACCTTCTTGCTGTGAGGCGACAGCGCTAACCACTACACCACCGTGCCGCCCCCATTTTGTCGGATGCTTTGTATAAAGTTTTTATTCATCAAATTTGAAAAAAAAAAAAAGACAAGAAAAATACTCCGTTTGTCAAAATCCAGTGAATGTGGATAGAATAAAACAGTTATTCCACTCAATCTTGTCGTACATGGCTTATAGCTGACTCAGCTCATGTACGACTCGATTGCGTGGAATAATTGCGAAATAGCTGTTATGACGTAAGCGATAAAGGGAACTAACCTGTCTCACAGCCGTTTCACAACATAAATTGTAATTATAAATGAATACTAAAAAGTATTACGTATCGTTCTAAAACTGTGCAGCGTTGCCAAATTGCTGTGCGAATAAATTCCATCGTCGTGGTAACAGTAACTCTGCTTTGCACTGAACCGCATCACATCACCCAGTCTATGATTATTTTCCTCTAACAGCATGCTCCAAACTAAATGTGGACTGAATGGTGGTTCCAAATTTAAACTAAATATTAAATATTTTATATATTTGTTTTACATTCAATTAAATATTGCCTCAGTTTCCATCCGATTGTCCTTAAATAACAACACTCTTTAATATCTAAACATTCTCTCAAGTCTGTCTCATCCTTGAAAATTATTTATTTGAGTCTATAGGTTGTTCTTTTAAAATTTCACATTATATATTCATCCATTTGAAAAGTGTATTGAGTGTCTGAAGAACTGCCCTACAAGTCAGCAGGTTTTCTGTTCTTTTTTTTCCCCTCAATACAAGGAAATGTGTTGAAAATCTGGTCTGCTGGAATCAAAGATACACTACAGATTTTTTTTTTTTGTACAGAGATTAGTTTGGAAAACTTTGGAGTGAGTATTTCTTTAAAACAGGTTTGCTACCTGAAGTTTTGGCTTTGTTTATACATCAACACCAACCCCCTGCATTAATAAGGCTCTAACGTAGGATGATCGTATTGACTTCACACTTAACAATTAACCAGTGATTTGCAATGACTGTCAGATCTCCCCTCGTAACCGTTTGATCACAGACTTTTGCCGAGCTTCACGCACTAGCTCTTTACGAGAGGGTTGCACTCCTGGCATTTATCGCAGCAGTCCTCGTCCTGCGGGACGAGCAGCTGGCACAACGCGGCACGCGCGCACAGCAGCGGCTCTCGCTGCGAGTTCGCCTCGAAGCTCTGGTAGCCCTGACACACGTTCAGCTCCTCCAGGTCGAGCAGCAGGGCCACTACTTGGCTGACGGATGTAAGGCGGGCCGGATGGCGTTCGTACACAGCGTGTGTGGGCAGCAGCGGCTGGTTCTGCACGCTGATCTGGTAGAGGAAGCCCGGCTCGATCTGCAGCACCGTGTCAGCCATGGGCGAGAGCTTGGAGCACTGGAAGAGCTGCAGGATCGGGCCATTAGCCATCACACCCACCCAGTGCGCAGGGAGAATGGTGCGGCGCAGAGACGTCAGCAGCTCCAGTAACCCCGAGTCCCGCACCGAAGCACTCTCGGTAGAGTCTGGAAAGCTGTAGGTCTGTGTGAATAAAATGTTGTGCTTGAGCTGGTCATGCAAGATACAGCCAGTCGATATTTGTCAATGTGTATCCAAGGTCATGGTGCAAAAAAAAAAAAAAACACCACAACAACAGGGGCTATGTGCATATGACTATATAAAGTGTAAAATATAAATTGGAATCATCAGGTCCAGTAAAGACAACACACGACTTTAAATTCCAGGACTACCACAGAGCCAGTTCAACCATTTCCAATTCACAACGCCACCTAGGTGTTTGCACATCTATTCAAAAGTTTACTGTAAAATCAAGCACGTTTAAAAACAACAAATATCACCCAATTCAATTAATAAAGCCCAATTTAAAAAATCGTAATGAAAAGATGTACAAAATTGCATAAGGACTATTCATTTTTACTAATTGAGCAGGGATTCAATAAAGGGATTTGACTAGTTAACGAGTTGTTTTCTTCACAGTTAGAGCAAAAATAAAATTCGCCCCAGGACATCTATTAGTGCCGTTAAATGCTCAAAAACGGCAGCAAAGAACACGTTTTGCTGTGCTTGACTGGACTTAGGGCCCGGTCCCACAACGCCGATACCTCCAACTACAACTCTGACTATCCCTCTGCCTGAATTTATAAAGTTCCAGTCTGGAGCAGAAACACCACAACTATAATCCCGACTATAATATCGTTTGATCCTTACACTCATGGAAATAAAACACATGCAATGTAGGAATCGTCATGGAAGTTTTTTTCCAAGTCGCAGTACATTATTCTGGGTCGTACTGTACAAAACAACCCATGCACACACTCCGGTGGTTGATATAAGACAGATAGGTCACGGGCTACGGAAATATAATAAAAGTGGATACAAAATACGGCGCGATTTTAATACGGATGCAAATAATTTACGGATCAGTCATGGACGTTTCAGTATATTACAGATTGGTTACCGATTTCATACAGATGATGCGTCATGGATAAAAAAAATTAACAGGTCTAAAACAATTAAAATGTTTGGACTGACGAAGTTCAT
This sequence comes from Neoarius graeffei, assembly GCF_027579695.1. NCBI lineage: Eukaryota > Metazoa > Chordata > Actinopteri > Siluriformes > Ariidae > Neoarius > Neoarius graeffei. The sequence continues at coordinate 84,269,872 of NC_083578.1, forward strand.
AATTAAAATATTGTACCTGCATTTATATATGTTGACTTTAAAGCATTGCTGCTGGTGTACAAATCTCTAAATGGTACAGGGCCCAATTACCTCTCTGATATGTTGCGGCGGCCTAACCCAATCAGATCTACCAGATCGCAGCAGCAAAATTTACTGTTAAAACCTGTTGTTAAAACAAAGTGTGGTGAAGCAGCTTTTAGCTCCTATGCAGTACAGCTATGGAACCAACTGCCAGAGGACATCAAAAATGCTCCTGCTGTTGGCAGCTTCAAATCTAGACTAAAGACCAAGCTGTTCTCAGATGCTTTCTGCTAAATTATTGATATTGTCAGGGGCGTCGTGGCTCAGGTGGCTAAGGCGCCATACCATAAATCCGGGGACCCGGGTTCGATTCCGACCCGAGGTCATTTCCCGATCCCTCCCCGTCTCTCTCTCCCACTCATTTCCTGTCCTGTCTCTACACTGTCCTATCCAATAAAAGTGAAAAAAAGCCCAAAAAATATCTTTAAAAAAAAAAATTTATTAATATTGTCATCTCTACATGTTTTAAACTCTTTACTTTTACAGTCTCTGCATGTTTTAAATTTTACTTAACTTTTATTCTATTTTATTCTGCTGTTGTTTTTTTTAATTGAACTTTTATTTCATTTTATTATTTTATTTCTACTATTGTTTAATTCTTATTATTTTTCTTCCCCATTTATTTTATGTAATTTTATTTTCTATTGCTTACTGTTTTGCTTTTACTTCTGTAAAGCACATTGAACTGCCACTGTGTATGAAATGCGCTATATAAATAAACTTGCCTTGCCTTGCTTAATTTACTATTGATATTTCACGGAAAATAATCACATACACTACCGTTCAAAAGTTTGGGGTCACTTTGAAATGTCCTTATTTTTGAAAGAAAAGCACTGTTCTTTTCAATGCAGATCACTTTAAACTAATCAGAAATCCACTCTATACATTGCTAATGTGGTAAATGACTATTCTAGCTGCAAATGTGTGGTTTTTGGTGCAATATCTCCATAGGTGTATAGAGGCCCATTTCCAGCAACTATGACTCCAGTGTTCTAATGGTACAATGTGTTTGCTCATTGCCTCAGAAGGCTAATGGATGATTAGAAAACCCTTGTACAATCATGTTAGCACAGCTGAAAACAGTTGAGCTCTTTAGAGAAGCTATAAAACTGACCTTCCTTTGAGCAGATTGAGTTTCTGGAGCATCACATTTGTGGGGTCGATTAAATGCTCAAAATGGCCAGAAAAATGTCTTGACTATATTTTCTATTCATTTTACAACTTATGGTGGTAAATAAAAGTGTGACTTTTCATGGAAAATACAAAATTGTCTGGGTGACCCCAAACTTTTGAACGGTAGCGTATCTGTGAATAAAAGATCCATGCTTTGTATTATATTTTCTATTTCCCGTGAATCCATGATGCAACAAGGATGTACAAAGATGCCCGGGAGAAAACGGCACATGCTCAGACGACGTCACATGTAAACAATTAGCTGATTGGTCAGATGTTTTATCGGATCAGGTCCAGGCTTGGGAAAAACGGCGCCAGAAGCAATCCTCACTGATACGGATAAACCCAGGACTGGGCTATAGGTATCGTTATCAGCCTGATGTGAGCACCGACCACATAAACTGCAGGGGACTGATTTATTTATAGTTATCGGTATTGTGGGACCGGACCTTTAAACAGCTACATACACAGATATAAAAGTTACATTCCCAGCTTTAAATTCTTTTTAGGTGACAACTTTTAAGGCTGTTAATGAAAAAAAAATCATGAATACAAATTAATAAATCAGCAAAAAAATATCTGTGCATCATATTGCATTAGTACCAATTCTAAAAAATGTGCTTGTGTGGAAGACCTGGAACTTTTATTCTGGAACTGAGAGCACAAAGCATGGAAGCTCATGTGCTTCACAAGAGTCCTCCTTATACACACCTCGTGGACCAGCCTTCTTTGGATAGAGGGTGTTGCATCTACAACAACATCTGGGTGTTTTTTTCAGGTTAATAACAACAAAGAAGGTAAACATCTTTAAAAGCGTCTGAAAACTGGAACGCTGTAGTAGTCGACTACTGAAAATATTAATTAACTCGTCGATATTGCCCTTAATGCTCGCATGTTTTCATGTTAATGAGAGGAGGTGTTTACAGTCTTTCAGTGCCTATTCTCTTTCAGCTCATTAAATTCCTGTTGGAATTTTGAAAAGCTTGCCCTGGTGTGTTTTACTTATGGAACGAAAATCCTGCATGCAAAGATTCTGAATATATTCATCTTGATTTCAGATACTCAATTAACTCTTTGCATGTAGTCGAAACTCTGCAGTCTGCTGAAACTCCCATTATTCTATCCACATACACCGGATATGAGCAATCGCGCGCTCCGATTGGCTACTCTACTACTAGGCTATCAGCTCATATATTATGAGTAGAGAAAAACAAAATGGCGGAGCGTGTTGCTGAACCAACCGAGGATGAAATAAAAACTCGACTCGAAAACAAAACCCCAAAAATACACACAAAAAAAAGGGGGCAACAAAATATGGGATAAAAGTATATGACGGTAAGAACGTATCTTTTTTTTATTTTTCAAGAATTATTATTATCATCGCATTTTTCACAAATTGCTACTGTCATTTCACCGGTTTATTTACATTTTAAGTGGAAATTATTTTGTCGGACGCTTTGTATAAAGTTTTTATCAAATTTGCAAAAAATAAAAAAAATGCTCAGTTTCTCAAAATCCAGTGAATGTGGAAATAATAAAAAAAAAAAGTTATTCCACTCAATCTCGTCGTACATGGCTTATAGACAACTTGGTGCTACGCGCCTCACCGGCTATCAGCTCACGTACGAGTCGATTTCGTGGTTAAACGTACATGTTAGAGCGCATCATCATAAGACGCTTGTGAAACCTGTAGAAGCTTTAAAAAGCTAACGTTTCACGCCTTAATAAAGACGTGAATTTAGGTTTACTTAGCAACACGCCTTCTATTTAACGGTTTGTTAAATGTATGAATCTAGCAAGTGGATGGAAATTTAACTGGGGGCCTGCCTTAATCAATTGATCCCAATTAGGTTAAATAAATATTTAACAGTTATTCCACGAAATCGAGTCGTACATGAGCTGATAAACGACGAGGCGCGTAGCACCGAGTTGGCTATAATCCATGCACAATGAGATTGAGTGGAATAACTACTTTATTCTATCCACAGTCACTGGATTTTGATTAACATAGTATTTTTATTTTTAGCAAATTCAATAAATAAAATCTTTCTACAAAATGTCCGAGAAAATCATTTCTGCTTAGAATGTAAACAAACCGGCGAAATGACAGGAGCAATTTGTGAAAAATGCGATAATAATAATTCTTGAAAAATAAAACAAAAGATACGTTCTTACCATCAAACACTTTCATTCCATATTTTGTTGCTTTTTTGGATTTTTGTTTTCGAGTAGAGTTTTTATTTCATCCTCGGTTGGTTCAGTCACACGGTCCGCCATTTTCTTTTCTTCTTTTTTTGGCGGTTGGCAAACCAACTTAAAAGGTACATTACTGCCACCAACTGGGCTGGAGGGTGGAACAGGAGCTATGGGGGGAAACCCAAAACCTATATTCTTTTATTTAGCCATTTCTGTTTCTTTTAAATACTTGACAAAGTAATATATCTGACTTGATGCGCTCCACCATTTTGTTTTTCTCTACTTGTAGTATATGAGCTGATATCCTAGTAGTAGAGAAGCCAATCAGAGCGCACGATTGCTCATATCCAGTGAATGTGGATAGAATACCATGTTTTATTCTGATTAGTCTACTGGTCAAATTATTATTATTAGGTTGAATGTAATCATAGCTGATGGTGAGTTCTAGCCTAGTGTACAAACTGTGATACTAATAGAAGTTATGAAATAGCTGCAGTTTGGAAGAAAGATGATGCATGAACCCTCATTTTCCTCCTAGCTATATAATAACATCGTATTTGCACACTGTGTATGGAATCCTAATAAAAGATTAGCGAACTGTGCCTCACCTCAGGCGATGCATCCAGAGTCCCTGGTTCACCTTGGCGCTCTCCTTCATGGCTGGGAGGATCTGTGGGAGGATCTGGAAGGATCTGTGGGATGGTCGTGTCCACCTCAACCAGTTCCAATCCATGATTCCTCAGAAAATCGCTGAGACGCAGAGACGCACCGTTGTTGGTCAGGACCTCGGAGTGCTGCTGAGGGGCAGCTTTGCTGGGCACGTCATCCAGTATCAGGGGCGCGTGTGTGCCTGGCACAGCACTCAGCTGTAGTGGAACACCATTAGGCAGGACCGAGCTCATCAGCTGAGGACCATCAGGTAGCCCTGGGACAGTGTACACCAGTTCCTATAGACACACAGGCAAATTTTGTGAATCTTCACACAATAACCAGAACGCTGACATGGCACGGAGGTTGTAAAACTATTTACAAATTGCTTAAGCAGCCACCCCCATTACTGTGACACCCCTACATCAGTTCAACTACAAAGTTATAGAGTAAAATACTGTATCATTAGCATATTTTGTCCGTAGCAGAGTTTACAGCCGCAAGATTATTCCTATATTTTGCCCCTTACTAGAATAACAGAGACTAGAGGTGCATCTGAATACGTACACTTCCATACTATTGGTACACAAAAAGCAGTATGCAGGGTATCTGAATACTTAGTAGGCGAACAGTACCCGAATGATCTACTACATCGCATACTCCGAGAACGTACTACAGTTACAGTCGGGTACTAAATACCATAGACTGTAAAAATAACGGATAAAGCCTCTGTGATGTCACTGTGATGTCTTCTTTCTGAAGAGCGGGTTTGAAGCTCAAAAAGGCAGCTATGGACATCGCCATCTTGGCAGCGGCTGACTCCGCCTAACTCCCAGCTAGTCCATAAATGGAGAAAGGGGCAGGGATAGTGAAGCCTGGCCACTGGAATAGTACGGCTGGAACACGCCTACACTGCAAAAAATTGAAAACTGAACTTGAGGAGAAAATTACTAAATACTAGTGAAATTATCTTGCTGCATGGACAGATATTTTTACTTGATAAGACATCTTAGAATAAGTTGGTTGCAATCTAGAACCAACTTTAATAATCTCAGAATTGGTTTCTTCTAACAGGAAATGCTAGTTCGATTAAACTATAGTCAAGATATTTTCTCTTGCTAACATTTTTTGCAATGTACTAACCTCGACACTAACAAGCTAACTATGCAAGCTAACCAACAAGCTACTGGCTAAAGTAAAAGAAGCCGCTCCATAAGATAGACCATAACCTCAACGGCTGGTTTATAAAAAAAAATAAAAAATTCACCAGGCGTGCAACTGTCCGATAACCTATTTGATCAAGGAGGGTCGTCTTTTCAATCTTAATAATTGTTAACAAAAACAACATTAGCGATAATATTTCCCCCTGTTGTCTTGTTCCCCTGATAGCGTCGATAACCCACGTTACCTTGTTTAATAGTTAGCTTGCTAGCGATATAGCTAGCTAGGAGTGGCCGAGCTTGACAGCAACCACTGTTAGATGGTCAGTCTATGACGGTCACATAGCACAGCGTATTTGATATGAAACAATTGACCAAACCTGCGATTTAGTTAAGAGATGCGTCTCTTGGTGAACGACTGACTGTTGCTACGCGAATCTTCATGCTGAATGGATATTATTATTACAACCCCGATTCCAAAAAAGTTGGGACAAAGTACAAATTGTAAATAAAAACGGAATGCAATAATTTACAAATCTCAAAAACTGATATTGTATTCACAATAGAACATAGACAACATATCAAATGTCGAAAGTGAGACATTTTGAAATTTCATGCCAAATATTGGCTCATTTGAAATTTCATGACAGCAACACATCTCAAAAAAGTTGGGACAGGGGCAATAAGAGGCTGGAAAAGTTAAAGGTACAAAAAAGGAACAGCTGGAGGACCAAATTGCAACTCATTAGGTCAATTGGCAATAGGTCATTAACATGACTGGGTATAAAAAGAGCATCTTGGAGTGGCAGCGGCTCTCAGAAGTAAAGATGGGAAGAGGATCACCAATCCCCCGCCGACAAATAGTGGAGCAATATCAGAAAGGAGTTCGACAGTGTAAAATTGCAAAGAGTTTGAACATATCATCATCTCCAGTGCATAATATCATCAAAAGATTCAGAGAATCTGGAAGAATCTCTGTGCGTAAGGGTCAAGGCCGGAAAACCATACTGGGTGCCCGTGATCTTCGGGCCCTTAGATGGCACTGCATCACATACAGGCATGCTTCTGTATTGGAAATCACAAAATGAGCTCAGGAATATTTCCAGAGAACATTATCTGTGAACACAATTCACCATGCCATCCGCCGCTGCCAGCTAAAACTCTATAGTTCAAAGAAGAAGCCGTATCTAAACATGATACAGAAGCGCAGACGTCTTCTCTGGGCCAAGGCTCATTTAAAATGGACTGTGGCAAAGTGGAAAACTGTTCTGTGGTCAGACGAATCAAAATTTGAAGTTCTTTATGGAAATCAGGGACGCCGTGTCATTCGGACTAAAGAGAAGAAGGACGACCCAAGTTGTTATCAGCGCTCAGTTCAGAAGCCTACATCTCTGATGGTATGGGGTTGCATTAGTGCGTGTGGCATGGGCAGCTTACACATCTGGAAAGACACCATCAATGCTGAAAGGTATATCCAGGTTCTAGAGCAACATATGCTCCCATCCAGACGACGTCTCTTTCAGGGAAGACCTTGCATTTTCCAACATGACAATGCCAAACCGCATACTGCATCAATTACAGCATCATGGCTGCGTAGAAGAAGGGTCCGGGTACTGAACTGGCCAGCCTGCAGTCCAGATCTTTCACCCATAGAAAACATTTGGCGCATCATAAAACGGAAGATACGACAAAAAAGACCTAAGACAGTTGAGCAACTAGAATCCTACATTAGACAAGAATGGGTTAACATTCCTATCCCTAAACTTGAGCAACTTGTCTCCTCAGTCCCCAGACGTTTACAGACTGTTGTAAAGAGAAAAGGGGATGTCTCACAGTGGTAAACATGGCCTTGTCCCAACTTTTTTGAGATGTGTTGTTGTCATGAAATTTAAAATCACCTAATTTTTCTCTTTAAATGATACATTTTCTCAGTTTAAACATTTGATATGTCATCTATGTTCTATTCTGAATAAAATATGGAATTTTGAAACTTCCACATCATTGCATTCCGTTTTTATTTACAATTTGTACTTTGTCCCAACTTTTTTGGAATCGGGGTTGTAGTCTGAGCCTAATTTACTGAAGGGGAGACCCCGATAAATCATAATCAGCGACTATGTCAAAAATATTGAAACATAAGTACAATCTAAAAATATAAAGCAAATTAAATTTCACTTACAGATGTAGTAGTGTGTAAAAGTTGTGTTTGCATGGAAAAGCCCTGAGATGAAAATAGGCAAGATTCCATAAATTATTTTCTGAGGTAAGTTCTGAGGTAATTCCAGCTAGCGGCTAACAACAATATGAGATAAACCCAGTTGTCACTCAAATTGACCCCGCCCCATCTCATCTCATCTCATTATCTCTAGCCGCTTTATCCTTCTACAGGGTCGCAGGCAAGCTGGAGCCTATCCCAGCTGACTACGGGCGAAAGGCATGACCCCGCCCCAATTATGCATAAATGTATGTCTCAATAAAATTTAAAGTGTTGAATTAATTATATAAAAATTCACCCAACGTACAGTTGTCATGAAGGGGGAAACTAGCCACAGAACCCGAACTCGTTTTTTGCACCAGGCTGTAAACATTTGTTTTCGCAGTAAAGTTGGACATTTTAACATGGGGGGTCTATGGGAATTGGCTCACTTTTGGAGCCAGCATCAAGTGGCCATTCAAGGAATTGCAGATTTTAGCACTTTCACATTGGATTCACTTTTCAGGACCGGAAGTTACTGCTTGGTAGGGTACTTAACTATGGAAATCAATTTTGTGCCAAAATGTTCATACAATACTTTTGAAATATCAAACAAAAATGACAAATCAAAATACAAAAAAAAAAAAAAAAAGGTCAGTTTTTTTAGACTGGCAAACAAATTATTCGTGTAATCGTGCAAAATATCAGTCTATTACTCTTCAGAAACCTTTGATTTTTGTTCCGCGTCTTTCTCAGTTTTGTTTGATGTAATTTATTTTGGTTGCGATTCCAGCTTTCTCGTTTGCGCTCCCTGACTTTTTGCTTGCAGTTTTGGCACAAACTTCACGTGTGGGTGGGCTGTCCAGGAATGCATTCCCATTGGCTAACTTGTGTTTGACTGACAGCTACGCTCAGCCATTCCCTACTCGGATTCTGGTGGACTGTTTGACGAGTGACCGATCCATTGACGGTAAACAAGGATCGAGTGGACTTCAGTGGCGACTATGATATTGAATTAATTCAACAAAGTGCAAGTACGGGACAAATGTGTTGTATGTGTTGCAGTAGTACACATTATGCAGGTGTTTCGTGAAAGTCAAATGTTAGCCTTCGCTCCACTACCCAATATAATAGCTGTCTTGCTAACGTTAAACACACCTGCATAATGTGTACTACTGCAACACATACAACACATTTGTCCCGTACTTACACTTTGTTGAATTAATTCAGTATCATAGTCGCCACTGAAGTCCACTCGATCCTTGTTTACCGTCAATGGATCGGTCACTCGTCAAACAGGCCGCCAGAATCCGAGTAGGGAATGGCTGAGCGTAGCTGTCAGTCAAACACAAGTTACCCAATGGGAATGCATTCCTGGACAGCCCACCCACACGGGAAGTTTGTGCCAAAACTGCAAGCAAAAAGTCAGGGAGCGCAAACGAGAAAGCTGGAATCGCAACGAAAAAAAATTACGTCAAACAAAACTGAGAAAGACGCGGAACAAAAATAAAAGGTTTCTGAAGAGTAATAGACTGATATTTTGCACGATTACATGAATAATTTGTTTGCCAGTCTAAAAAAAATTGCCTTTTTTTTTGTATTTTGATTTGTCGTTTTTGTTTGACATTTCAAAAGTATTGTATGAACATTTTGGCACAGAATTGATTCCATACTTAACCGGCATTAGTACTTACTGAGAATTCAGATGTAGCCTAGTTCTTTATTTGAAAACTTTCAATTTAATGGGTACCTTGAATTGGCACATTTCCTTGGCATTTACATTTGTCCTTGTCCTTCAGGTTCCTCTACTGTATCTCTATTATACCTATAGCTTCATCTTCAAGAACTCCTGCAAACGTCAGCTATAAACGCAGCTGGAAAACGCAGGAGCAGTCCTATGAAGAACATATTTGACACCCCTGATCCAAACAAAAGCATTAAATATGAAATAGTACAAAGAATCCGAGTGATCTTAAAGCATATACGCAGAACCATGGCCTCACTTTTGTTTATAAATGCCTTGAGACCTCAAGAATGGCACAGGAATAGTTTTAAGTGTTAACAATAAATCTAATATAGTAATTTTTACAATTAAAGTGATTCATATAAGTAGCGGTCTGAGTCAATTACCTTGACGGCCGTAACGTCACAGCAGGAAGTCTATTGGTCTCATTGCCATTTCCGCTATACTAAAACACAGAGCTGACTGCGACTCTGATCCTCCATTTTGAGCTAATTTATCGCCATGCCACGTAGATGTGCCAGCAACGTGACAGAAGATGGATTTATGTTGCATTCATGGCCCAAGAATGTTCCAACTGCAAAGATTTGGACGCGTTTTGCGAGAAGTTCACGGGCACATTGGGCCCCTACGAAGTGGTCTCTCCTCTGCTCTGCACATTTTACTGAAGACTCGTACGAGACCTCTGATCTGTTGAGGAGCGTTGGCTATAAGCCCGTATTGAAAGAGGGTGCAGTACCAACAATTAAATAAAACTACAAGTATTTATTTTATTTATTTTTTTAAAAGGAAAGTAAGTTCAGTTGCACCAGTTCTCCCGGAGTGTGAGCTGATTGTTGGTAAAACCCGGGACGGAATGGGACGTGACATGTCGCTCGAGCAGTGACCTCCCCATGGTTGTTGCTAAAACCGGTGACGTTCGGTTCCGTCCCAGGTTTTAGTAATTGCCTGAGCCAAGCAGTAATGGCGGAGTACTCAGTATGGAGAAAATGGAGAATGAGTGGAGCAGCCATCTGATTTCTCCGCTGGATATTGCTGCCATCTTGCCCTTACATGGAAGAAGCGAATGAACGGAGAACTGAATTAACAACTGAAAGTCAAATTGTTTCAAAACAAATCGGCCACAAGATCGGCTTCAAGAAGCGAGAACACAGACGAGTAAGCTCCGACTTTCATTTGGATACAAAACAACAAAAACGTTTACCTGCATTTACATTAATACATGCAACTTGCATTGTGTTTTTAAGATTATTTAATTTGCTTCAGAATGTGATTGTCTCAGGTCATCTGATTATTTAATTAGCCTTTTACATTTTATCAGTGAAAATGCATGCATGTACAGTGGTGCCTGAAAGTTTGTGAACCCTTTGGAATTTATATTTCTACATAAATATGACCTAAAGCATCATCAGATTTTCACACAAGTCCTAAAAGTAGATAAAGAGAACCCAGTTAAACAAATGAGACAAAAATATTATACTTGGTAATTTATTTATTGAGGAAAATGATCCAATATTACATATCTGTGAGTGGCAAAAGTATGTGAATCTCTAGGATTAGCAGTTAAATTGAAGGTGAAATTAGAGTCAGGTGTTTTCAATCAATGGGATGACAATCAGGTGTGAGTGGGCACCCTGTTTTATTTAAAGAACAGGGATCTATCAAAGTCTGATCTTCACAACACATGTTTGTGGAAGTGTATCATGGCACGAACAAAGGAGATTTCTGAGGACCTCAGAAAAAGCGTTGTTGATGCTCATCAGGCTGGAAAAGGTTACAAAACCATCTCTAAAGAGTTTGGACTCCACCAATCCACAGTCAGACAGATTGTATACAAATGGAGGAAATTCAAGACCATTGTTACCCCCCCCCGGAGTGGTCGACCAACAAAGATCACTCCAAGGGCAAGGCGTGTAATAGTCGGTGAGGTCACAAAGGACCCCAGGGTAACTTCTAAGCAACTGAAGGCCTCTCTCACATTGGCTAATGTTAATGTTCATGAGTCCACCATCAGGAGAACATTGAACAACAAATGGTGTGCATGGCAGGGTTGCAAGGAGAAAGCCACTGCTCTCCAAAAAGAACATTGCTGCTCGTCTGCAGTTTGCTAAAGATCACGTGGACAAGCCAGAAGGCTGTTGGAAAAATGTTTGGTGAACGGATGAGACCAAAATAGAACTTTTTGGTTTAAATGAGAAGTGTTATGTTTGGAGAAAGGAAAACACTACATTCCAGCATAAGAACCTTATCCCATCTGTGAAACATGGTGGTGGTAGTATCATGGTTTGGGCCTGTTTTGCTGCATCTGGGCCAGGACGGCTTGTCATCATTGATGGAACAATGAATTCTGAATTATACCAGCGAATTCTAAAGGAAAATGTCAGGACATCTGTCTATGAACTGAATCTCAAGAGAAGGTGGGTCATGCAGCAAGACAACGACCCTAAGCACACAAGTCATTCTACCAAAGAATGGTTAAAGAAGAATAAAGTTAATGTTTTGGAATGGCCAAGTCAAAGTCCTGACCTTAATCCAATGGAAATGATGTGGAAGGACCTGAAGCGAGCAGTTCATGTGAGGAAACCCACCAACATCCCAGAGTTGAAGCTGTTCTGTACGGAGGAACGGGCTAAAATTCCTCCAAGCCGGTGTGCAGGACTGATCAACAGTTACCGCAAACGTTTAGTTGCAGTTATTGCTGCACAAGGGGGTCACACCAGATACTGAAAGCAAAGGTTCACATACTTTTGCCACTCACAGATATGTAATATCGGATCATTTTCCTCAATAAATAAATGACCAAGTATAATATTTTTGTCTCATTTGTTTAACTGGGTTCTCTTTATCTACTTTTAGGACTTGTGTGAAAATCTGATGATGTTTTAGGTCATATTTATGCAGAAATATAGAAAATTCTAAAGGGTTCACAAACTTTCAAGCACCACTGTACATGTATGTTGCAGAAGTGAAACACCTATCCTGTTTTAATGAGAGTCAACCCACAATCAACGAAGTCAAATCAGTCTTAGTTGAGCAAGTTGGTAACAGTATTTCTTACTTTCACCATAAAGTTTTATTGATATGACTTTGGTCTATAGCTGTAAAAGGCCTTGGCCTTAAAACCGGTGACCGCAGTGACGTCACTCACTCAGGGCTGGCTGGCTCAGCGGAGCAGCTCAAATGCCAACTTTGCGGTCGATTTTAACTCTCAAAAATATATTTTTTAAAATTCCCATTTATGCAGCATACAAGAGTCAAGGGTGGAGATACTATCCACTCCGAAATTTATTTAAAAATAAAGGTTCTGCGCATCTCCTTTAAGGAAAAGTACAGTACTTACTGGGCCCTGAGGAAGCTCCGTGTATTCCACCTCCACTTGCTGATGTTCACTGCTCCTGAGCATATCAAGGTCAGCACCATTCTAAACAAGAAATACAAAAACAAAATATTTTTCACACCGGGTAGAACCGGGTTACATTATGATAGAATACTACTATATTGTAAATTGGGTCATAAGGCCGTTTCCTAAAAAATATCATTGATATCAAGACTTCTTAATAAACATAACACAGCTGACTGGTTGTTACTTTTCACTTTGCTTAAAGTGCCATTCCACCACTGGATGTATTTTTTTGGCATAAAATACAATATATTTTATGACAACATGACTAGACAGAGAAATCTTTTAGCTTCAAAATGATATATCAAACAATTTTTTGACAACGACAAGTATATTAATTTTGCGACCAAAGTCACCTACCCTTTTAATTTCCGCGCGGTAGTGAAACATGATGTCATCGGCAGGTTCCCCTTCTTGTGTACCACGTCACGTGTGACGTGGCACAGATTATCAGCAATGGCGGATAGAACGCGATTGTCAGCTTCGGAAAAGAAGCGAAGGAAAATAGCAAGTGATGCCCAAAGGAGACGGTCGATGGTGAATATCGGCACAGCAATCGACAAGTGGAAATCGCGTTCTATCCGCCATTGCCGATAATCTGTGCCGTACACAAGAAGGGGAACCTGCCGATGACATCACGTTTCACTACCGTGCGGAAATTAAAAGGGTAGGTGACTTTGGTCGCAAAATTAATATACTTGTCGTTGTCAAAAAATTATGTTTGATATATCATTTTGAAGCTAAAAGATTTCTCTGTCTAGTCATGTTGTCATAAAATATATTGTATTTTATGCCAAAGAATACATCCAATAGTGGAATGGCACTTTAAGGTCATATATCATTTTTACAACAATTCGTTGTCAGTTCTTCTATTGGAAATGTTATATCACGGCATTGCTATCTTGCTCTCATGCTGTGTACACGTGAACCTCGATAACTTTAGCGATGCTAAAATATTGCATTGCGAGATGAGAATTTTTGCCACATCAGTCACCCTCTAGTCTTTGCTATGCAGAAGGAATTTCACATTTATTAGCAGGTTCATCCAGAAAACAGGACGCTTTCGCGTGTGAAATGACATTCATTTCAGTTGGAATCGTTGCATCAGGTGATTCCAGAACCAAAGAAATGTTGCGTGCAAAACGCATTTCAACTTCATAGAGGAACCCAATGGAGAAAAAGCTTCGGATGCGTTAGGGCCAGATGGCATGGCACGTCTTATAATGGCCACTTTATTAGGAACACCCATCCACCCACTGTTTTATGCAGTTCTCTAATCAGCCAATCCCTTGACAGCAGCACAGTGCATCAAATCATGCAGATACAAATCAAGAGCTTTGGTTAATGTTCACGTCAAACATCAGAACGGGAAAACTTGTGATCTCAAAGTGTGACTTTCGTTCACTGTGGCATGGGTGTTGGTTTGAGTATTTCAGAAACTGCTGCTGACCTCCTGGGGTTTTCACACACAAACAAGAGGCCTCTAGAGTTTACACAGACAGAATGGTGTAAAAAAAAAAACACACACACAAAAAAAAAAAAAAAAAAAGAGTAAGCGAGCGACACTTTTTTGGGTGGAAACAAATGCCTTGTTGATAAGAGAGGTCTCAGGAAAATGGCCAAACTGGTGTTTGCTTTTTTGCCAGGAAGGAAACAGTAACTCATAGCAACTCTGTACAACCATGGTGAGCAGAAAAGCATCTCAGCATGTAGTGTTGCACCGATACCATTTTTTTGGCCCCGATACCGATACCTGGCTGTGCAGTACCGGCCGATACCGATACCATACGATACCACTCCGTTTGAAATGTGTGTGTATATATATATATATATATATATATATATATATATATATATATATATGAAGAGCTGCATACTTGGATGTAAAATCATTGCTATCATGGCTTTGTCAGGCTGCTGCTTACCTTTGTGAAACAGGAAAAAGACTAATACAAAGTGAATCCAGTAGAAACTCTTTGTGTTCATTCACATGTTTCGTCTTCAAATGTTTTATCAGGTTCGAGGTATAGAAACTGGCCGATTTAACTCCACCTCTCGAAACTTTCAGGCCGCAAATCTTGCATGTAGCCATTGTACTCGCCGGAGTTTCTATGCTGAAATATATCCAGACCGCCGACATTTTCTTCTCGTGGTTTGTTTTTCCTCCGCATGAAAAAGCTGCCCCTGTATTGGTTAAGAGCGGCTATTGGCCGAAGAGCGGCTATTGGCCGGCTCTCATTGGTCTGGAGCAGGTCAATAGCAATAGCTGCTTGGCGTGCTTGGCAGGCATGCACAGTGATCACGTGTGATCACACAACACAGAGTGTAGTGAGTGTCGGGAGAGAGAAGGCTGCGTTCAAGTGTCATACTAGCATTGGTAAATGGTATCGGCGCCCTATTTCTTGCTACTCGCCAATACCGATACCACCATTTTAGTGCCAGATCGGGGCCCCGCCCGATACTGGTATCGGTATCGGTGCAACACTATCAGCATGCAACAGCAGAACGCCACACTGGGTTCCACTCCTGCCAGCCAAGAACAGGGATCTTACCCTGTGTCCGAAATCGCTCACTACTCCCTATTCCCTATATAGAGGACTATATAGTGAGCTCATTGGTAAAATGAAAAAACGGTTTCTAGTCCGTCGCACTGGTATTATTTTTTTCTTTTACACATTTTAAACAGCCCTGTGATGACCTGGCGACTTGTCCAGGGTGTACCCCGCCTTTCGCCCAGTCAGCTGGGATAGGCTCCAGCTTGCCTGCGACCCTGTAGAACAGGATAAAGCGGCTACAGATAATGAGATGAGACTTAAATAAGCTATATTAATATATTTCTTATTAATTTATTTCTTATCTATGTTTCTTATTAATAATAGAGCATTCGTCAGGGCCTGTTATCTGACAAATATTCTCTACCTGTCTTGCCCTCTTTGAAACCCTGTCTCCTCAGTATACTGTTCTCTGTCTTTTTTTTTTTTAATTATTCACAAGTTGAAGTTCTTTGATATTACAGGTGACCATGCTTTATTTACTTTAACTGAGCAATTACATAAATCATAAATAATTAAAAATAAATACCCTGTAAATAAACAATAGGTATGGTGGCTAATGGCTCTTCTTGCATTTGTAATATTATCTCTATCAGGATAAAGCCGCTCGAGATAATGATGAGATGGGAATCAATACAAAGCACCTGCATCTTTCAGTTCTTTTAAATCAAGGCTGAATACTTTCTTCTTTGCCGCTGCCTTTTACTAAATCAAATTTGAGACTTTTAATTTGATTTCGTTCAGCGCGACCGCAATGCATGATGGGGTACATTGCTTGGTTAGTGACCATCGGTTGTACACTACTTTTCGTGATGCACTGTGGGAGACTTTGAGTGCACTGTATAGGGTGTAAATAATCCTCACTAAGGTTTCGGACAGCACTACAAAATGGCGTCTTCACTATATAGTGCCCTATATAGTGAGTAGGGAGCGATTTTGGACACAGGGTTAGAATGAAGAACAAGTTCCTATTAAAGTGGCCGGTGAGCGTATACAGAAATTTGTCAGAAGTGAGTTAGGAGGGTGGCTGCCATCTACTGGAAATATGATGAAAGGCAACAGTGAACAAAAAGATAAAATTAAATGGGCGAGGGTTATAGTTTTTTTTATACAATTTTTGAGAATGCATATGATATTAAATAAAATACTGCTTGTTCTGAAACCGTGTGTAATGGCAGGTGATGTGGGGCAGCCGCAATACACCTACAAACCCTAATGCAGTGAATAAAAGCGGCCCACTGCAGAATCGCTGAACCCTGCTCGGAACTGATCGGCAGGTGTGTCTAACCTGAATGTAGTTGTTTGAGTAGAGCTCCTCAGACTCGTAAAAACCACTGCTGCCATCATCACACACCACAAATGGGTCCTGTCAGAACAGGAGCAAGCGTGAGTATATAACCAGGTCTTCATCTAAGCCAGTGGTTCCAAACAGGCATACGATACTTGATCAATTTAGTTAATGTTATGGAACATCGAAGAAAAATGTTACGTGTGTGTTTTCACGTAAAGCCTAGGTCACGACCGGACGTATGATTTTTTTGTCCGTGCGATTTTTGGCGTTTCCCAAATCGCTGCGGTTTTTTTTTGTTCGTGGAGAAAGACGCACGTTGGCCGTAAGTTTGTCTTGCAACCTGAAAAAAAAACGCAAGCGCCCGTAGAGTTTGTTTGACATGACAAAGAACCTCTGCGGCTAGTCTGGTTAACACCAGACCATATCACAAGTGAAACATGGTCTGGAATCCGCCTATTGAATTTCTCGTAGGGGAGGTGTGGTTTACGATTGTCAACGGCCGTTTATTGGATGTTGCGAATGTCTATGGCCCAATCCCAATTCTAATTTCTACCCCTTCCCCTCCCCCTTCCCCTTGGCCCTTCCCCTTGAAACTGAGCTACAAGGGATAGGGCTTGAAATTCAACCCTTACGTATTGGGATAGCCCTTCAACGATCGCATACGTCATCGCGTACCTCCGTCAGCGTTTACGTTAGCAAAACGCGACCAAATGCGTCATTGGCTGCGACCAGCCGCTACAGTCAGAGCCAGAACCAGAAATCTCTGCTGGCAGGGTGTGATTTGTTAACTAACACCACTGAATGGGATATCTTTGGCGCTTCGTGCACCACATCCGACAGAATGAGGTGTCAGAACACTCATGTAAACAATGAAAGCGAGAATAACAGAACAAAACGTACGCAGTCAAGCAACCGAAAACAATACTCACTCCCAAAGCTTTTTAGCAGCAGCTTGGATTTCAGAAATCGCTGCTCATTCTCAGCTCGAAAGCGAATCAAGCAGCGTGTTTCCTCTGGATAACAACTTAAAACACGTAAATAATGGAGAAAATACATTTATTACAATCTTTCGCCGCGGGAACCGCCATCTTTCTGAAATCCGCATGAAATCTCGCTGAAATCCGCATGGCATTGTGGGAAATCACTCAAACCCCTTCGTTCGGAGTCAGCTCCAGGAAAATCTCCGTTTGGAGGGGTACAGAAGCCCTACCCCTTCCCCTACCCCTCCGCGTTAACTGGGATTGGGATACCCCTACCCCTTCACGTGAACGCGCAAAATGGAGGGGAAGGGCCAAGGGGTTGGTCCAAGGGGTGAAATGGGATTCGGCCTATCATTTGGCGTATACGTAGCCCATGGCCAATCATGGCAGTTATACCCGGTGACGTAGTTAGAGCGACGAAGAGGCGAAGAAGAGAAGGAAAGAGAAAGAGAAGGCAAAAAAAAAAAAGGAAAACAATGGCACCGAAATGATTTCACTTGTGATATGGTCTGGTGTTAACCAGACTAATTCAGAACAGTGTCTAAAGCTTGATCGAAAGTTTGGTTCGTATCGCTCGCCGCCATGTTAAATGTGATCCGTAAACAGTCCCAAATAAACTACAAGCTTCCGTTTGTCGAGTAGTACGCGTCACCGTCTTTCCACCCCTCCCCACTCTCTGATTGGCTCCCTAACTCAGGAGAGCCTTTAGACCATAGTTTCCATGCTGTCTTTTCAGATCGGAACGATTGTGCAAAGCAGCATGGGATTTCCCAGGCTACTCTGCGGCCGGTCTGCGGCCAGTTTACGGCTCGAAAATCAGCACGTCACACGCGCGCCCTCCGTGCGTTTATTGCACGTAGACCGGCCGTAGGAGCACGTACGGCCGGTTGTGACCTAGGCTTAAGGTATAGCAGGTATTAAGGGTTTTTTCCCCTCTCTTGCTTGAGTAAATAAAATACAAATCCGCACACTTGAAGTCTGTGCAAAGATTTCTTTACTGAGAAAGCAAGATTTCGGTCGCTAGACCTTCATCAGGCAGAGTGCATAGTCCAACAAACAGTGCTGAGTTAATACATTTTAATTAGTCTTAATTAGGAGCACCTGTAGTCAGTGCTGCAGCCACTCTGTGTCAGTAGAGCATCATGGGAAATGTAGTGAAAAATAGTCATGAAACATATACAAAAAAGAACAAGTCCATGCTGTGTACACATCAGGCTCCCGCCATCATATGCACTCTGCCTGATGAAGGTCTAGCGACCGAAAGCTTGCTTTCTCAGTAAAGAAATCTTTGCACAGACTTCAAGCGTGCGAATTTGTATTTTATTTACTCAAAGTTTTCACTTAATCCTGCACCTTGCCACAGATGAGCGGTGACCTTTGATTCTTTTCTCCCCCTCTTGCTTGAAAAGACAGCTTGTCATATTGCCGAGAAAAAAGTCCAAAGCGCAAAGCACGAACATTAGAGACTGGAAATAAACGTCTCCTTACTACAGCATATCAACGATGATGCGTTTTTAATGTTTACGTGGAGCATATAATAATAATAATAATAATAGGGAATGAATACATTAATCTCAACCTTGCAGCCAACACCACTGTCAGCTCCTGTGACAGAAAACTAATCAACAAGACTTTCTGATTAACAAGATTCGAGAATTTAACACCGCTGTGGTATAATTAACGATTATTCCACGAAATCGAGTCATACATGAGCTGACAGTCGGCTAGAAGCCATGTACGACAAGACTGAGTGGAATAACTCTTATTCTATCCACATTCACTGGGTTTTGAGAAACAGCATTTTTATTTTTACTTTTTGCAAATTCGATAAATAAAAACTTAATACAAAACGTCTGACGAAATCATTTCCGCTTAGGCGGACTTCTTAAAAACCCATCAATGGCTGCGTGAATTGACTTTAGCGTTGTTTTTTTTGTAGGAAGTGCCGTCTTGCTGTCGTGCCGAGGTATAGGATAGCTTTAGACACACTTATTTAATTCTTCCCTGGACAGTTCAGTTCTGCAACCTTCAAACTTCTTTGAGCTTTTGAACCAAAAAAAGTTCAACAAATTTTAATGCTTAAAGATGAAGAACGTAAACAAACCGGCAAAATGACAGGAGCAATTTGTGAAAAATGCGATAATTCTTGAAAAAAAAAATTCAAGATACGTTCTTACGATCAAATACTTTCATTCCATATTTTGTTGCTTTTTTGGGGGGGTAGGGTTTGTTTTTGAATAGTTTTTATTTCGTCCTCAGTTGGTTGAGCAACACGCAGTGCTGTAGGCGAGTCACTAAACCTCGAGTCCGAGTCCAATCTCGAGTCCCCAGTGTTGAAGTCCAAGTCTCTCATCTCATCTCATTATCTCTAGCCGCTTTATCCTTCTACAGGGTCGCAGGCAAGCTGGAGCCTATCCCAGCTGACTACAGGCGAAAGGCGGGGTACACCCTGGACAAGTCGCCAGGTCATCGCAGGGCTGACACATAGACACAGACAACCATTCACACTCACATTCACACCTACGGTCAATTTAGAGTCACCAGTTAACCTAACCTGCATGTCTTTGGACTGTGGGGGAAACCGGAGCACCCGGAGGAAACCCACGCGGACACGGGGAGAACATGCAAACTCCACACAGAAAGGCCCTCACCGGCCCCGGGGCTCGAACCCAGGACCTTCTTGCTGTGAGGCGACAGCGCTAACCACTACACCACCGTGCTGCCGAAGTCCAAGTCATTTAAAAAAAAAAAAAGTCGAGTCCACTATTGAGCGGAGTTGAATCCGAGAACAAGACCCCAACCACACCATTTGATGGTGGCTATTTCAGCACCATTAACTTTAATTTGTTCCCGAACATGCCGTATGAACAGGTGAATGTGCTTCTCTTTATCAGGGAGTGTGAAGTATTCTGTCAGAGATGGTTGGGAGACGGATCTAAGTGCAGAAGGTGTGTTTATTAATACAAGTGAAGACGGTAAACAATCCAGAACGACAGGCAAAATCGTAAAGCGCTGAAACAGGCAACAGGTCGAGCGAGACACAAACAGGCTATCGTAGACTCGGCAGGATCAAAGACGAGAAACAGGAAATCAGCGATCAGGAAACCAAACAAAGAAATAAGGCTCGGTAATGTGTCAGCAACACAACTCAATACTTCGCAAAGTGTGTTTTCACATCGGCGAGCTGTTTGCGCCTTAATCCTGTGCAGGTGCGAGTCGTTTACGGCTTACACACGAGAGTCCGCTTGGCGCACGCATTATCCGGAGTGCGGCCAAGAGTCTATCTGATGCACGTGCCAAGGTGCGCAGGTGTGACACTGTTACATGAAATTAGTACAGAACTAATGTAGATATAAATATAAATGTCTTATGCCAAATTATTATGACGCTACAAAAAATAAAATAAAAAAATCCCGAGTCCACGTCTCCATTTTCCGAGTCCTAATGCAGTTCATGCACGAGTCAGAGTTCAAGTCTGAGTCGAGTCACCTCATCTCATCTCATTATCTCTAGCCGCTTTATCCTTCTACAGGGTCGCAGGCGAGCTGGAGCCTATCCCAGCTGACTACGGGCGAAAGGCGGGGTACACCCTGGACAAGTCGCCAGGTCATCACAGGGCTGACACATAGACACAGACAGCCATTCACACTCACATTCACACCTACGCTCAATTTAGAGTCACCAGTTAACCTAACCTGCATGTCTTTGGACTGTGGGGGAAACCGGAGCACCCGGAGGAAACCCACGCGGACACGGGGAGAACATGCAAACTCTGCACAGAAAGGCCCTCGCCGGCCACGGGGCTCGAACCCAGGACCTTCTTGCTGTGAGGCGACAGCGCTAACCACTACACCACTGTGCCGCCTGAGTCGAGTCACGAGTCCGTAAAATTAGGTTATGAGTCAGACTCGAGACCGAGTCGTGGACTCGAGTACTCCAAGCCTAGCAACACGCTCCGCCATTTTGTTTCTCTCTACTCACGGTATAGGAGTTGATATCCTAGTAGTAGAGTAGCCAGTCAGAGCGTGGGATTGCTCATGTCCAGTGAATGTGGATAGAATAATATGTTTTAATGGCTGGGCATGGTGTGTTATTCAAGATATTGAAATATTACCATATTACTGCTGCCTTTAGTAAAGTCTAAGAAAGCAGGGTTTAGTTTCTGACGTTTGAGATTTATTCGTGTACGATTCTCTTTTAGAAACTTGTTTGCAGCTTTAGTTCATGTTCCAGAGTATAAAGGTATAACCCTTTACTGCACTACGCATTCTGTGACAAGTTAAAGGGCAAATGTGGGTTCCGAGGCAAGGCCAGTTGAGAACCACTGATTTAAGCTTTCAGTAGGCCGTGAAAGGAGAAAGTGCACTGATAATTAACCAGATCCTTCAACACAGTGAAATCGAGAATAAACAGAAGATTCTGTGCCACTAATTAGAACTGCTCCAAGATCAACTTTCAATTTATTCCCCCTTTTTCACACCCTTTTCTTTTTTTTACACAATTTGTCACATTTTCCTCACCTGCTCCAGATCGCCTGGTCCTCCGTCCTCAATCTCTGGATCCGACATCTTATCCTCTTCCTCTTCCTTCAGTCGTTTAAGACGGCGCACATATTTCCTCGGCTCGCCCCTTCGTCCTTTCCTGACCGAACGCCTGCCTTCGTATTTGCCGTCGTCATCGTTTTCATTGTCCAGACAGTATTTGTTGCTTCTTGAGCGACGCTTCATTTTCCGCCTCCCCCAGTGTCTGCCGTGCTTTCGGGAGCTCGGCTCACCTTGTCCCGTGTCCACCAAGCCGACAGATCTGGCGTATTTAAGTGACCCTGTCTGAAAAAGAAATGCGTATTTGCACTCGAGATGGGCTATACTGCTTCAGGAGATCAGGAAGATATTCCCCGAGCTCAACAATTCCGCTTTGTAAGTTGGGAATCAAAGAAAATTCACAAACGGACAAAAGAACACACGATCAATTTATTTCAGCATGACAAGAAAATTTTTCATTAAATACATGTTAAACGCAAGTCCGGAATGGATGCGGCTTATTATAATTACAAAACGGGTGTTTACCTGAAGGCGAGACCGAACCTGACATTGGCGAAAGCGACATTTCTGTCTCAGCTTGTTCGGCCCACCGTATCTGGTCTTGTCCAAGCAAAAATCGCATTTTCCACAGTTCTCGTTACGAAGGCAGGCCTTACACTGACCACACATTCGCCGTTTGCGTTTCCTTGGACCATACTGACCACAACAAAGAACAGAGAGCAGAATGGGGGAAAAAAAACAAAGCGTTTACACACTGTGGTAAAAACACTACTAGAGGACAAACTACAAAAAAAGTGCTTGTAGTGTGTAACAAAACACTCACATCATCGTCATCATCGGGTCCAGCGTCAGGCCCGTCGTCATCCTCATCACTGTCCTGCTGCAATTCCTATATTCACATAATGCCTTTTAGGATGACACAGTTACAGTACCACAGTCTATTGTTTTCTTCTCAGTGCAAGCATTATACTCCGTATTTAATACCGGCTTTGTCTGTTTAACTGGGTCCAGAGCAACATCAGACGTTAAACATCTCACCTTCTTAATCGCTTCCTTTATCTTTTCCTGTTGAGCCATCAATCTTAGTGACTTCTGCAAATCAGATGAAACATTAATAACGCACCAGCAAAAAGCGTCTCTCTTCCGTCTCCATAACTCAAACATCTTCCTTTCCCTTATTAACAGGTTATATATTTTATATTTATTCTATTCACATTCACTGGATATGAGCAATCGTGCACTCTGATTGGCTGCTCTACTACTACGCTATCAGCTCATATACCGTGAGTGGAGAAAAACAAAATGGCGGAGTGTGTTGCTGAACCAACCGAGGATGAAATAAAAACTATTTGAAAACAAAACCCCAAAAATTAGAGTATTTAAAAGAAACAGAAATGGCTAAGGGGCGGCACGGTGGTGTAGTGCTTAGCGCTGTCGCCTCACAGCAAGAAGGTCCTGGGTTCGAGCCCCGGGGCCGGCGAGGGCCTTTCTGTGTGGAGTTTGCATGTTCTCCCCGTGTCCGCGTGGGTTTCCTCCGGGTGCTCCGGTTTCCCCCACAGTCCAAAGACATGCAGGTTAGGTTAACTGGTGACTCTAAATTGACCGTAGGTGTGAATGTGAGTGTGAATGGTTGTCTGTGTCTATGTGTCAGCCCTGTGATGACCTGGCGACTTGTCCAGGGTGTACCCCGCCTTTCGCCCGTAGTCAGCTGGGATAGGCTCCAGCTTGCCTGCGACCCTGTAGAAGGATAAAGCGGCTAGAGATAATGAGATGAGAAATGGCTAAAAGAATGCAGTCCCCCCCCAGTATCTCCTGTTCCACACTCCAGCCCAGTCGGTGGCAATAATGCACCTTTAAGTTGGTTTGCTAACCGCCAAAAAAAAGATGCTGATGAGGAAAAAAAAAAAAAAAAAAGGGCAACGAAATATAGAATAAAAGTATTTGATGGTAAGAACATATTTTTTTTATTTTTCAAGAACTATCATTGCATTTTTCACAAATTGCTCCTGTCATTTCACCAGTTTGTTTACATTCTAAGCAGAAATGATTTTGTCGGACGTTTTGTATAAAGTTTGTTCATCGAATTTGCAAAAAAAAAATGCTCCGTTTCTCAAAATCCAGTGAATGTGGATAGAATAAAACAGTTATTCCACTCAATCTCGTCGTACATGGATTAGAGCAGGGGTTTTCAAAGTATGGGAGAGTGAGCCCCCCCTCAGAGAGCAAATAAACAACAGCACCCCCCCCTTTACAATTTTTGTTGTTGCTATACTTAATGTTCCATTCGTATTTAAAAAAATGGTTGTGTACACATTTTTATTTTTTTTCTTTTACACATTTTAAACATCTGTGCTTTTTTTTAAAAACATTTTGTTTTACACATTTTAAACATCTGTGCTTTTTTAAAACCTCTTTTTTACACATTTTAAACATCTGTGCTTTTTAAAACATTTTTTTACACATTTTAAACATCTGTGCTTTTTTTAAACATCTTGTTTTACACATTTTAAACATCTGCTTTTTTAAAACATCTTGTTTTACACATTTTAAACATCTGTTCTTTTTTAAAAACTCTTTTTTTTTACATATTTTAAATATCTGCTTTAAAACATCTTGTTTTACACATTTTTAACATCTGCTTTTTTAAAACCTCTTTTTTACACATTTTAAACATCTGTGCTTTTTAAAACATTTTTTTACACATTTTAAACATGTGCTTTTTTTTGAACATCTTGTTTTACACATTTTAAACATCTGCTTTTTTAAAACATCTTGTTTTACACATTTTAAACATCTGTTCTTTTTTAAAACCTCTTTTTTTTACACATTTTAAACATTTGCTTTAAAACATCTTGTTTTACACATTTTAAACATCTGCTTTTTTAAAACATCTTGTTTTACACATTTTAAACATCTGCTTTTTTAAAACCTCTTTTTTACACATTTTAAACATCTGTGCTTTTTTTTTTTAAACATCTTGTTTTACACATTTTAAACATCTCATAGCATCGTTAGCTAGCACCTCTTGGCAGACAACACACTGTGGCAGTGGAGCATCTTCAGATCCAGTCCATGAAAATCCAAACTTTAAATAATCGTGGTCATACTTCCTTCTTTTTTTGCTTGGCCCAGACTCTGTCTCCTCACTCACTGTAGCTTTAGGTACTAAAAATCGATCCATTTTGTCTCTGGCAAAGGCTAGCTGAAGTTCGCTAAATGTCCGCAATAGTAACTTATTCTGGTTTATTTTTCCTCACGTTGCGCCCCCCCTGAAGAACTCTGGCACCCCCTAGGGGAGGCGCGCCCCACACTTTGAAAAGCCCTGGATTATATCCAGCTCAGTGCTACGCGCCTCGTTGGCTATCAGCTCATGTACGACTCGATTTCGTGGAATAACTGTTAATTACATAATCTCTGCTAGAAATTTCATAGAATCTGTGCCATGACAGACATCATTTTGAATCATTTCTTTCAACCTGAACATGATTTAAGTATAATATTGGGCTTTATTGAGATTATTTTTTAGAGCCGAGAAAAGATTTAACTCTGCGTGGAACTGGAGCCGCTGCTTTGCTTTTGTACTCACAGAAGGATGCCGTCTATTCCTTAAGGGAGGCATGTTCTTTTTCTGGAAAAGGGAAAAAAAACAAAACAAAACCACACAAGCAATAATGGCTCATTTTTCAGATTCCCATGCTCACAACCAGATCTTTATTTTTATAAACAGAAATGAGAACCAAAAGCAGGTCATTCAAAAGGAAGGATACTTACAAGGGAATTGTCATTTTTGGTATTTCCAAGAATCCACCTATCCTGTCCTACCTTGGGGGAAAAATATATCACATTTAACAAAGGCACTAAAACATGATTTCAAGGACAGACAGCATCATCGAAGCAAAGCACTTTTTCAGAGGACCCAGATGTTTTTATTTGCTTGTGCGAACACGATTTGATCAGATCACGTTTGTGTTGGGTTGGGTCAGTTTTCTCCCTTTCGGCAAAGTAACAGCTCCCCCTTGCGAAGAGAAGGAGCATAAGCCAGATTCATGACACGAGTTTAAAAACAAAACAAAATAAAACAAAAAACAGCCACCTCGATTGACCTCAGGGTATTGACCAAGTGCTAATCAGCAAATTTCAGCATTCAGATAGGAATAAAAACAGAGTCAGACACTCAGAACCAGTCCTTACATCACAGTATTAAAGGAATAATCCGGAGTGATACGCTTTCTAGGTCTATTTTCGCATTATTGGGAGCGCATACGTTGAGTTGCTACCACAATCACGTCAATCGGATGTGTTTTGAGACAGTTCGTTTTTTGCGATTTCAACCGGAAAGCGCTAACACGGCAGTGCGAGGGGCGTGTCTTTTTGCCGATACAAAACGCTAGTTTTAAAACCATTGCAAAGCTCAAAACAACATGACAGTTCTGTGGAAGTGAGTAGAGGGTTCCTACAAACAAAACGAAGTGTCCCTAGCTCTGCAAGTGCACGGACAGAGCGTGTAGAAGAGTAAATACAAAGCCAGTACCTTACCTGAAGTTGTTCTTCTCCAGACGCCATCTTCAGGGGAAAGTCTGTAAAAGTCGAGTGCCGAGTGCCGAGCCCATCCCGCTGGAAATGCACAATTTCGTAGCATTTTACGGAAACACAGTCTACTTTTTAGGCCGAAATTGAAAGGAAATTGCGTGCAAAAACATTACAGTCCAAGCCGGTTGGAATTTTGAATAGGTGCATCATAACCGCTTGCCTATAATTTAGTACATGAAGTGGGGAGAACACGCCATTTAGAAAAAAATAAATTCTCTTGGACTAGTAAGAACTACAGACAATATAATAAATCATTTAGGAGAAGTAGCCTCAAAAAAAAAAAGTTATGCAACACTAAAAACGCCATGTCAATTAACATGCTCCATTTGTTTTCATAAAGCATCTTGACCAGCTATCTACTGTCCCTTGCGAAAAAACCCTGTGTTGTAATGCAGTATAAAAAAAGGTTGTCCTATCACACAAAGCAATTGTTTTGTAAGGGTAGGAAAAGGAATGGGCCACACACCAACCCCCCCCCCCCCCCCCCCCCCCCCCATAAGTCAACTATTCAGATCCCACTCGCGCACTTTTTTCACCCTCAGGTGGGGTTTACATTAGACCATATCAGCGGATCATCAGATTAACGTTTTTAAAACGATTAGTGTGCACACAGCAACGCCAATACACGATTCGCGTGCACACAGCAATGCCAATACACGGATACGCTCGGCTCCGCAGGCATCCTGCGCTCCAAATCACTCCGCCCTGAACAGCGAGTGCCCTCTGGAGGGTGCGAACTCCGGCCCTGCGCAGCTCACAGAGCGCGCGAGTGAAGCGCACGAGCAGTGATTCGGGACTGAGCCGCTGTGTGTGTGATCTCAGTGCATGTCGGGCATGCGCGTCACTTACCACTTGCAAGTGGAAGGATGGCAAGCCTAAAGACAATCATAACTACACAATGGGCAGTATTTGCATCAGTATTTGCAGTATTTTCATACTTTTATACTCTTTAATGAAAGGTGATACAAGGCGGAAGTCCGCGCCGTTTTTCAGCAGTCGCGTCACATGACCAACGCCAGCGAATCAGGAAGGTGGATGTCACAGTGACGTTGTCCAATGACGACGCCAGCTAGAGCTCAGCACAGCGTATCTGCGTATTCTCAATGTTTACACAGCACCGGACCAGACACGATCTGGATTGAATACGTGGACCCTGGCGGATTCCCGTTTCCCGGCGTTTTAATGTAAACGGACAGTGCATCCGCGAAGAAAACGAGACAGATATGGTCTAATGTAAACTTGGCCTCAAATTACCAAGTAATGCTGGGCTGCCAACTCTCACGCAATGAGCGTGAGACACACGCATTCGATTGTCTTCACACGCTCACACGCCATACCTCCGATTTCTCACGCTAGAAAAAAATCTAGTTTATCTATCTGATCTCGGCTACCCATTGCGTCGCGCCAACCACTTGCGATCGATCAATTACGCCTTACGCACGGCTAAACAGGCAGAGAGGTGTTCCCTTCCGTACACACTCCCCTATGGTAGGTGGCGCATCTAATGATGCTGCACTCGCCGGAAGTTGGATAATTGCCTACCGTCAATTTAGAGGAAGAGGAGAGAGAAGAAGGTATCCGAGTTGAAGACGGGTGTCTCAGACAGGTTTGTACATATGCACGCCAATGTGTGGTGTTACTGGCGTAATTATGAACTTGTATAACGTTTCTTAATTGTTTTAGCCTATAAGTGTTGTGAGAATATTTAATGCCATATCGAGAGCTGTGTACTAGGCATGCTAAATCATTATAGGCCTCCTGCCGTGCCACAGCCTCTATCTTCCCCAACAAGCAGCACGGGAGAGCACCTCCTTAGCACACGGTTATTAAGGCGCATTTTTAGTTTGTTTACTGTATGTTATCATACTTTATGACTTTATTTGAAGCCATACTGGAAATGTTGTAAAATAAAGCAAGTAAGAGATAATATTACAAATGCAAGAAGAGCCATTAGCCACCATACCTATTGTTTATTTACAGGGTATTTATTTTTAATTATTTATGATGTATGTAATTGCTCAGTTAAAGTAAATAAAGCATGGTCACCTGTAATATCAAAGAACTTCAACTTGTGAATAATTAAAAAAAAAAACAGAACAATATACTGAGGAGACAGGGTTTCAAAGAGGGCAAGACAGGTAGAGAATATTTGTCAGATAACAGGCCCTGACAAATGCTCTATTACTAATAAGAAACATAGATAAGAAATAAATTAATAAGAAATACATTAATATAGCTTATTTAAGTCTCATCTCATTATCTGTAGCCGCTTTATCCTGTTCTACAGGGTCACAGGCAAGCTGGAGCCTATTCAAGCTGACTACGGGCGAAAGGCGGGGTACACCCTGGACAAGTCGCCAGGTCATTACAGGGCCGACACAGACAAACATTCACACCTACGGTCAATTTAGAGTCACCAGTTAACCTAACCTGCATGTCTTTGGACTGTGGGGGAAACCGGAGCACCCGGAGGAAACCCACGCGGACACGGGGAGAACATGCAAACTCCACACAGAAAGGCCCCCGCTGGCCACGGGGCTCGAACCCGGACCTTCTTGCTGTGAGGCGACAGCGCTAACCACTACACCACCGTGCTGCCCGCTTATTTAAGTATGACCAAAATTTTTAAGCCCAACTTTGTGTGCACATTCCCACCTATGGCCAAGGTTCAGCTTTTTGTGTTTCAATACTGTTCAAACTTAATCATTTTAATATTTCTTGTAGCACATGCACATTTTGCTTACTGTTTAAGCATTTGATTTTTCTTTTGCTGTTGATATTTTTCCCCGTGCCAATCTTCTGCTGAACCCAGTGGTGGGGAAAGCCCTTAAATGCATAATGAATAGTCAGTGAGGGACAATCTTATTTTTGCAACAGTTATTAAAAACTTAACATTTAGTTTCAATTCAGAAGGTGTTTAGGCTTAGCTGATGAAATATTTTCAAACATGAACTTGCCTTTATATCTGAAACACAGGTCTATAGGGCTACAGGAACACTAGCAGTCATCTGTAGTTTTCTAGTGTGGGGGCTTTTAAGCCAAAACTTGGTGCTTTTGTTGGCCACAAGCTGAAGGCCTGGCAAGTCAGGGTGTGTAAGAATGTAGGTATGGCACAGCAGGCCACTCCAAAAATCCACCAGAATGCAGGAACATCTACTAAATCCAAAATCTCAAACCAAAATCATTGTCCATCTCCAGCTGGACAACCCACAAACAAAACACCAGAATGCAGGGGGACAAGTGAATATCAAACTGAATACAAAATTCCCACTTACTGCATGGTGTGCATAAAAATTTTGCCATCGACCCCCCCCCCCCCCAAAAAAAATCTCACTCCAAAGAATTTTGAAAAGTTGGCAGCCCTGAGTAATGGCAGACATGCAAAATTACGTCATGCTTGGTTCACAGAACAAATCAAGTAGGTAAATATATGACTCGCTAGCAAAAGTACAACAAACAGGTTTAGCCCAGACCCTCCCCCACCGAATGTAGGATCTATCGTGTATTACTACTAAACAGACAGGCCAATAAAGCAAATTCTGATACATTACCTCCAAAGATTTGGCCGCTTTTGGAATAGCATTTCTCTTCAAACGCATGCGTTGTGTCTGGTCATGAAATCTTCTTTCCTGGGTCAAGTCATCGGCGTCAAAGTGGGCACTGCAAACGCGGTAGTCCTTCTCCCTCGGGGTCTCTACCGGCGTTTCGACGTCTATTTGTAAAATCAGCAGCCACTGCTTCAATGTTTGCGTGTCATGAAATGGCAGTCTGTGGAAACTTACGGGATTGTACCACTTCATCTTCGTGCCACAGCCGGGAAAAGCACAAACACGCACCATTGTTTTAAAAGTTTGCTCCGCTGTTCAAAAACTTCTCTACACACGCAACACACCTCTTGTTCTTCAGTGTTCACCAGGTATTCACTCCACTTTCACGTGCACAGCGGAACATCCGGCAACAACATGTCTCGCGAGACATCACATGACCTCCGATTCAAAATTCCAACCGGCTTGGACTGTAATGTTTTTGCACGCAATTTCCTTTCAATTTCGACCGAAAAAATAGACTGTGTTTCCGTAAAATGCTACGAAATTGTGCATTTCCAGCGGGATGGGCTCTGCACTCGGCACTCGACTTTTACGGACTTTCCCCTGAAGATGGCGTCTGGAGAAGAACAACTTCAGGTAAGGTACTGGCTTTGTATTTACTCTTCTACACGCTCTGTCCGTGCACTTGCAGAGCTAGGGACACTTCGCTTTGTTTGTAGGAACCCTCTACTCACTTCCACAGAACGGTCATGTTGTTTTGAGCTTTGCAATGGTTTTAAAACTAGCGTTTTGTATCGGCAAAAAGACATGCCCCGCGCACTGCCGTGTTAGCGCTTTCCGGTTGAAATCGCAAAAAACGAACTGTCTCAAAACACATCCGATTGACGTGATTGTGGTAGCAACTCAACGTATGCGCTCCCAATAATGCGAAAATAGACCTAGAAAGCGTATCACTCCGGATTATTCCTTTAAATGTTCTATGATGCACGCAGGCAGGAGAATGAAGAATGAATGCTGCATCTTCTAATCTTGATCCTTTAAAAGGAACAAGGAACTAGAAAAGGACAAAAAGTTCATTTTTTTTTTCCCAGAAGGAAAGCATGGCAAAAGGAAAATCGACACGCAGATTTATATTTTCAGTCGGACAACAGCGGCTTGGGTCACGACCAGTCAGCTCCATTCATGCCATGAATATTTTCCCGGGCGAGAAATAAATCATTTAAGAAAGCGTCCAGAAGAGAAACGTACTGTTTCCACAAAAAAAAAAAAAAAAAACTGTGAAAAGTAAAGAACTGTAACTGATAATTTTTTTAACTATAATAATAATAATTCTTAAAAATGCATTAAAAAACATTGCATATAATCATAAAAAGAAAATATATATCTCACACACACACACACACACACACACACACACACACACACACACACACACACACACACAGTGGTGCTTGAAAGTTTGTGAACCCTTTAGAATTTTCGATATTTCTGCATAAATATGACCTAAAACATCATCAGATTTTCACACAAGTCCTAAAAGTAGATAAAGAGAACCCAGTTAAACAAATGAGACAAAAATATTATACTTGGTCATTTATTTATTGAGGAAAACGATCCAATATTACATATCTGTGAGTGGCAAAAGTATGTGAACCTTTGCTTTCAGTATCTGGTGTGACCCCCTTGTGCAGCAATAACTGCAACTAAACATTTGTGGTAACTGTTGATCCGTCCTGCACACCGGCTTGGAGGAATTTTAGCCCGTTCCTCCATACAGAACAGCTTCAACTCTGGGATGCTAGTGGGTTTCCTCACATGAACTGCTCGCTTCAGGTCCTTCCACAACATTTCGATCAGATTAAGGTCAGGACTTTGACTTGGCCATTCCAAAACATTAACTTTATTCTTCTTTAACCATTCTTTGGTAGAACGACTTGTGTGCTTAGGATCGTTGTCTTGCTGCATGACCCACCTTCTCTTGAGATTCAGTTCATGGACAGGTGTCCTGACATTTTCCTTTAGAATTCGCTGGTATAATTCAGAATTCATTGTTCCATCAATGATGGCAAGCCGTCCTGGCCCAGATGCAGCAAAACAGGCCCAAACCATGATACTACCACCACCAGGTTTCACAGATGGGATAAGGTTCTTATGCTGGAATGCAGTGTTTTCCTTTCTCCAAACATAACCCTTCTCATGTAAACCAAAAAGTTCTATTTTGGTCTCATCCGTCCACAAAACATTTTTCCAATAGCCTTCTGGTTTGTCCATGTGATCTTTAGCAAACTGCAGATGAGCAGCAATGTTCTTTTTTGAGAGCAGTGGCTTTCTCCTTGCAACCCTGCCATGCACACCATTGTTGTTCAGTGTTCTCCTGATGGTGGACTCATGAACATTAGCCAATGTGAGAGAGGCCTTCAGTTGCTTAGAAGTTACCCTGGGGTCCTTTATGACCTCACTGACTATTACACGCCTTTCTCTTGGAGTGATCTTTGTTGGTCGACCACTCCTGGGGAGGGTAACAATGGTCTTGAATTTCCTCCATTTGTACACAATCTGTCTGACTGTGGATTGGTGGAGTCCAAACTCCTTACAGATGGTTTTGTAACCTTTTCCAGCCTGATGAGCATCAACAACACTTTTTCTGAGGTCCTCAGAAATCTTCTTTGTTCGTGCCATGATACACTTCCACAAATGTGTTGTGAAGATCAGACTTTGATAGATCCCTGTTCTTTAAATAAAACAGGGTGCCCACTCACACCTGATTGTCATCCCATTGATTGAAAACACCTGACTCTAATTTCACCTTCAAATTAACTGCTAATCCTAGAGGTTCACATACTTTTGCCACTCACAGATATGTAATATTACATCATTTTCCTCAATAAATAAATGATCAAGTATAATATTTTTGTCTCATTTGTTTAACTGGGTTCTCTTTATCTACTTTTAGGACTTGTGTGAAAATCTGATGATGCTTTAGGTCATATTTATGCAGAAATATAGAAAATTCTAAAGGGTTCACAAACTTTCAAGCACACAATAGTAAATATACACATATATAAAAGCAAATAATATATAAACAAAATAGTAAAAAAAACTTAATATTTTATATTCACACACAGAGTCTAAAAGATCTCGTGTTAAATATTAAAAAGATGTGTCTTTAATTTTGACTTAAAAACAGTCTGAGAGTTTTTCAACAAGCCATGAAACCCTGAGTACCTGTGGAAGCGCTAATGCAGGAGACCAAACCGTTTAATGAGACCGTGAAAAAAATAAAATAAAATTTGTCTGATGAGTTGCAAATGATGTATAGGTTTTTTACATCTTTTCCCAGGTCAGACGGCAGAAAGATGCATGCTGCGACCTGAAATCGGTCGGGTGGTGACCGACTGCAGGTGGACGCAGGCGTTTTGCATCAAATCCTTCGTTGTGGTCAGACGTATTGCAAGACACAGAGTTTTTAAGCTGAATCTTGTCACAAGCCAGCCAGGAACATCTAGGTCCTGATCCGATCTTTCACCCCTTTCCCTGGTTTTCCCCGAGCTTTCACCACGCTGCGGTCAGCACACTTGCCTCTCATCAGCTTATCCACGACTCTATATTCTACTGCTCGGATATTCATTCGGCGTGAGATTGTCTTCGCCTCAGGATACGGTTTTTCGCCCCCTTCCTCCCCGGTTTTTGAATTCTATTATTTTGCTACTTTACTGCGTGCTGTGGAGTATTTCGCCCTTCTGTGGATATCTTTAATTGGGACTGTGAGCGCGCCGTTTTCCCGACAAGAAAAAGCTTTGAACTTTTAAACTTCTGAACTGTCTTCTTTAAACTGGGAGCTCTTTCCTGTCGTGATCATGCTTTTTTCCTTTTGCGCTCATTTGGGAGCTGATCTCTAATCTCAGTTTTTCCCCCAGTTACCCGTATTCCTGTATTTCTCCCATCGGCTCCTCCCCTCCACTCCTCCGCCATCCGGATTAAGACCTGCCTTCTACATGCGTCAACCTGCTATTTGCACCGACTGGAAGCAAATCGCAGCTGAAATGCGAACAGCTCATGATCCACTTGCGTCAACCTGCCTCTACTAAAGACCCTCTGCAACACTCTGCCATTATCTGCGTTGTCGTGCATCAATGCAAGACCAGTCTTGCGTCTACCTGCGATTTTGTTATCACAGGTAGACGCAAGTAGTTAAACTAGCTGCAGCCTGCCGTCTGACCTGGGCTTTCAAACAATCATTGTTTTATCAAAAGAGACATTTCAGAAAGTTCAATTCTGCACGACAAGGGACTATTAAACCCTCCTGGATCCCTCATCAGACCCAGGAACAGGACATCTTCACTGTTTGTGCCCCCTGAAGGCAGGCCGGGTCTGTGCCATTTTGCTCTTGCTGCTAATTTGCATAATTTTGAATCCAGATAATCTTTTTTTTTTTCCTATCACGCCATAAGTCAAGTTCTTTCTGCTCTCAATATATGGAATCAATTTTGTGCCAAAATGTTCATACAATACTTTTGAAATATCAAACAAAAACGATAAATCAAAATTCAAAAAAAAAAAGTCAATTTTTTTTAGACTGGCAAACAAATTATTCGTGTAATCGTGCAAAATATCAGTCTATTACTCTTCAGAAACCTTTTATTTTTGTTCCGCGTCTTTCTCAGTTTTGTTTGACGTAATTTATTTTGGTTGCGATTCCAGCTTTCTCGTTTGCGCTCCCTGACTTTTTGCTTGCAGTTTTGGCACAAACTTCACGTGTGGGTGGGCTGTCCAGGAATGCATTCCCATTGGCTAACTTGTGTTTGACTGACAGCTACGCTCAGCCATTCCCCCGGAGGCTGTTGCGGCCATTTCCTACTCGGATTTTGGCGGACTGTTTGACGAGTGACCGATCCATTGACGGTAAACAAGGATCGAGTGGACTTGTGTACTACTGCAACACATACAACATATTTGTGACGCCTCACCAAATCCAGGGACACATGTCGGCTGAAACGAATCCGAGATAATCGCAAAAGAAGCATTTTTTTTCGAAATTTGTGATTTTTGTTTTTTTCCATCATGTGCAAGTTGAGATCTTGAAGAATGCAATCAGTATTTCAGATAATAGATTGTTTTGTTGGAAAAGCATACATTTTTTGTTGCAAATTGTCTCGTTTTTGTCAGGACTGTAGCCTGCTGGGGGGTGTGGGTAAATTACCATATGGGCCATTCACGTGATGATTTAAGTCTTTTGTTTTTTTTTTTCGCGAATCAGCTGTATGATACGAGCTGAGCTCGTGGCTACTTAAGCTGCATACAGGCGTGTAATTTCACTATGGAATGAGGAAGCTAAACAGAGCGCAGAGGAGCTGAAACACCGCGAAGCAAACAGATGCACGGTATTTACATCGGAGATAACCATTTCTAGCAAAAAAAAAACCCAAACAAAAGGAAGCTAGGATTACATTCCATCGGAGGCATTGATGTGTGCAAGGCGCCGTTTCTCTTTCTGATGGGGTAAGTTTATTAATCTAAGGCTGTGTGGTTATTTTTGCATGTAACAGAGAGTGGTTTGATTAAGCCTAGGTCACAACCGGACGTACGATTTTTTGGTCGTGTGATTTTTGGCGTTTCCCAAATCGCTGCGTTTTTTTTTTCATGGAGAAAGACGCGCGTTGGCTGCAAGTTTGTCTTGCAACCTGAAAAAAACGTAAGCGCCCATAGAGTTTGTTTGACATGACAAAGAACCTCTGCGGCCGGTCTGCGGCTCGAAAATCAGCACATCACACGCACGCTCTCGTGCGTTTCGCGCGCGCCCTCCGTGCGTTTCTTGCATGTAGGCCGGCCGTAGGAGCACGTACAGCCGGTTGTGACCGAGGCTTTACATGAAACTAGTGTTGTGTTAGTTGTGTCATCATCGTGCTATCTTTCTTTCTTACGGTGTGAGTAATTTTTCAACCACAAAACGTTAAAGTATACTTTAGGACTTATTTTTGTACTTCATAATTGTTTTGGGCATACTTTGCATGGAAGGAAAACTGACGTGGTGATCTTTGTTTCCATGAAAGTAGCATCGTGCTAGCTAGTAGGGGGTAGGGCTTTCCTTAATGTCATGCAAATGAGCACCATTATGTGCCCGCCCTACACCCAGAGTAGCGGAGATGGAAAACTTTGAGGGCGATTTTCTCCCTTTTCTGTTTTAAGAGGTATACACTTTCAAAAGGCCACACATTCTTCAAATATTGTCAGATCTCCACATGGAAGGCATCATTGGAAAGCTTAGAAACTGTACGTTCTGAATCTGTCAATAACTCAAAATGCCCCCGGGCAGACATGTGTCCCTGGATTCTGGATTTGGGCACATTTGTCCCGTACTTACACTTTGTTGAATTAATTCAATATCATAGTCGCCACTGAAGTCCACTCGATCCTTGTTTACCGTCAATGGATCGGTCACTCGTCAAACAGTCCGCCAGAATCCGAGTAGGAAATGGCCGCAACAGCCTCCGGGGGAAATCACTGAGCGTAGGTGTCAGTCAAACACAAGTTAGCCAATGGGAATGCATTCCTGGACAGCCCACCCACACGTCAAGTTTGTGCCAAAACTGCAAGCAAAAAGTCAGGGAGCGCAAACAAGAAAGCTGGAATCGCAACCAAAATAAATTACGTCAGACAAAACTGAGAAAGACGCGGAACAAAAATCAAAGGTTTCTGAAGAGTAATAGACTGATATTTTGCACGATTACACGAATAATTTGTTTGCCAGTCGAAAAAAAATTTGACTTTTTAAAATTTATTTATTTATTTTGATTTATCGTTTTTGTTTGATATTTCGGCACAAAATTGATTCCATATCAATAGAACAATCACACAAAAAAAACCAGAAAGTCCACATCGACAGAAAATAAAAGCTTGAGTAAATGCATAAAATATTTACCTTCCTGAAGACAATATGAGGATGCTGATTTCTCCTTGCTGAAAAAAAAAGGGTTTATTGATTCGTCATTCATTTACAGAAAATAAAAGGGAAAAAAATATCACAAAATATTCACACACGTCTGCATTTGGGACACAGGAGCTGCTTCCCACTACCCATCCCTGGGTATTTACAACCACAGTTTGCACAGCCTCTGTAAAATAAAAAAAGACATCAAATTTCAGAAGAAAGGAAAAAAATAAAACTATAAATTTACTCCAACATTTCGCTAAAACAAAACTGATTTGTTGATCTTGGGGGGGGGGGGTTCAGAAATGAAACCACTCATGCTTCAAACTGCCTGCTGCTGATCTTATCCTCTTCCATTTCACTCAGATCCTCTACTGAGTTTCCTAAAAGCATCGCAACACAAAGATCATCATTAAATGGTAGAGCGAGGAGCACAATGAATGCTCTCTCTCCTAGCTGAGATGC
The DNA here is from genome assembly GCF_027579695.1 of Neoarius graeffei. Taxonomy (NCBI): domain Eukaryota; kingdom Metazoa; phylum Chordata; class Actinopteri; order Siluriformes; family Ariidae; genus Neoarius; species Neoarius graeffei. The sequence goes on from NC_083578.1 coordinate 84,307,360, forward strand.
TCTTAGTGTTAAGAGGCTTTTGGGAAACCCAGCTCTGTTGACCATCCCTTCTTTCTTCCACCTTTAGGAGCCTGTTCACTATCCATCCATCCATCCATCCATCCATCCATCCATCTCTGCTAGCCTACTTATCTTGCTTCCCTCCATATCTTTCGGCTTGCTCACCATCTGTCCGTATTTCCCTCCTCCCCCGGACGCCAGTTCACTTCCCCTCCCTCAGACTTTACCATTCTGCTCAGAATCTTTCAATTTTCACCCATTTTTTCCCAACCATCCCTGCATCTATCCTCATCTTTGGCCTGTTTACTATCCGTTCATCCTTCCTCCTGTATTGTCTCACTCATCATCCACCAATCCATCCCTCCCTCCCTCCTCTACTCTTCTGTCATAGTTCTCAATCAGTATTCCTTATACTAAAGTACTGAATATAGCCATGTTAGCATGTAACCTTGAGCAATAAATAACACTTTAACCTTCATCCTACCAAGTGGGGTCCATCTGGACCCCGCACCTATATGTTTGTTTGTCATTTTAAAAATATGTGACATGCTGCCTCACCGTTTTATGAATTTGTCGGAATTTATGTCTTAATTAAAACACTAAAGCACCGGAAGATCAGCTTTTTGCATTGTGAAGGTATAATTAATTTGTTACTGGGGTCCAACCGGACCCCAGAGTAAAGTTTATCTGTCTTTCATTTTATAATTGAATAGCACACTGAAAGTTAACTTCTTTTATTTCTTTTATGTTCCATAATGAAACTACCAAGGCATTCCTTCTTGGGGTCCGTGTGGACCCCACTGCTGCAATAAGCACAGGCTGCAAAACAAAAGCCCTAAATTATTTTACAATTACTTTTTTGTTTTAAATTCTGTAAGAAAAGACCTAAGTTGTAATCCAGAATGTTTTACAGCTGCATGAGCTGCAAAAATCATGTATATAATGCCAATTTTTTTTTGTGGCGCTATAATTTGCTACATGTATGCTAGTTATTGCAATATTATTGCAATGTTATTGCATTTATAATACATCATTGATATTCAGCCATAGTGGATTTTGTTCTTCAATAAAGTTATGTCTGTTTGCTGCATTGAATTGGTTCTTACTGCATTGATTTCAAGGTATTCCCTCCTGGGGTCCATACGGACCCCGCCTGGTAGTTTGTGTATGTAAAATTGGCTGGTAGGATGAAGGTTAAGTGTGTTCTTTATGCCTTGGGCCCTTTAGTGTATTGCTGTTATTAATACAAGATGTTCTGAACAAAACTTATCTGGTGATTTTGTCTTTATAAGCTTTAATTTTAAAGAAAAGTATTGGGGTCCAAACGGACCCCACATGGTAAGATTAAGGTGTAAAATAGCATGGTAGGATGAGGGTTAATCAAACCCTATACTGACAAATGACCCTCACATTGACTTTAAACTAATTATTTTAATTACGCAGAAAGTAATACACTGCAACCCTGTGATAACACCTTGAGGGACGTCTAAATAGTTCAGTATACCAAAAAGTTTGTAATACTGAAATGGACCCGCTCGTCACACCAAACATGTAAAACAAGACCAACTACTTGGTTTAATTAATATTTACTTACATATTTATGAAGTAAAGGAAATAAGGCACACTTTTCTAGGTGTCATGTCCAAGAGGAGGACAGACGGACGTAATTGCAGAATGAGTGTTTATTTACAAACAGGCAGGCAAACAGATCCAAAACGTAATGCGAAAGCACAGTGAGGAAACAGGCGAGGGTCAGGCGAGGCACAAACAGAATAGCCGAGGCAAGAATGAAAGGCAGAATCCAAACATACAAAACAAAATTAAAAAAAAAAAATTGCCTCAACGTACTAGCCACTGTTGTGTGGGAGTTTGAAATCCAATCACTCCTGTAGGAGGAGTAACAATTTTTGTGAAGTTGGATATGACCCCTCTGTAGCCGCATCCATGGCAGGTGGCGCCACCTGGTGAACAACTCTTGTTGGAATATGTCTTTAGAGTCTTCTGGGTGAGTTTCACTGAAAACGTCCTAGCAGTTTACGAACAGTAGTGTTTGGTGTGACGAGTCACCCAAAATTTTCAAACACCCATAAAACGTTAAATATGACAGGTGGCGCCACGGCACGGTGGTGTAGTGGTTAGCGTTGTCGCCTCACAGCAAGAGGGTCTGGGTTCAATCCCCATGGCCGGTGAGGGCCTTTCTGTGCGGAGTTTGCACGTTCTCCCCGTTTCCTTCGGGTGCTCCGGTTTCCTTCGGGTGCTCCGGTTTCCCCCGGGTGCTCCGGTTTCCCCCACAGTCCAAAGACATGCAGGTTAGGCTAACTGGTGACTCTAAATTGACCTTAGGTGTGAATGCGAGTGTGAATGGTTGTCTATGTGTCAGCCCTGTGATGACCTGGCGACTTGTCCAGGGTGTACCCCGCCTTTCGCCCGCAGTCAGTTGGGATAGGCTCCAGCTTGCCTGCGACCCTGTAGAACAGGATAAAGCGGCTAGAGATAATGAGATGAGATGAGATGAGATGAGGTGGCGCCACCGTCTTGACAACTTTCATACATACCAACCTGGGGAACATTCCATATGAGTTTGATCAAAATCTGATCACCCCTGTAGGAGTAGCAGCGATTTTCGTGAATTTGCACGCTACCACTCTGAAGCCTCATCCATGGCAGGTGGCGCCACCTGGTGAACAACTCTTGTTGGAATATGTCTTTAGAGTCTTCTGGGTGAGTTTCACTGAAAACATCCTAGCAGTTTACGAAGAGTAGTGTTTAATGTGACAAGTCACGCAAAAATTTCAGACGTTCATAAAATTATAAATATTACAGGAGGCGCCACCATCTTGGCAATTTTTATGCACACCCACCTGGGGAAAATTATATGCAAGTTTGATCGAAATCTGATCAATCCTGTAGGAGGAGTAGCGATTTTTGTAAATTGTGGACGTACGATGACGACGACAGATGACGGATGACGTGTGATCACACAAGCTCATTCGGCCTCGTCTACGGCTGAATGAGCTAATCAGAAGGGCAATACAGAGACAAAGTATACTTCGCAAAGTCTGTGTGTTTGCTGATTCCTTATAAGCGCACGCTGTGATGGCACACTGATCAGGAACAGGTGCATGGCATGCACGTGAGTAGCAGTTTGAGGCGAGTTGCCTCAAATGCACGCACGTACGTACGTGACAAAAGGTCACAAAAATAATGCAAATATAAACTTTCAATTTGTAAAAGTATAATACTACAGTAGCATCCCATCAGTTTTACTTGCCGAAGAAACTTGTAATCCTGGACTGCTTTAATTTTAGGCACATCCTCCTAAATCACGAATTTCTCCTTCTGAGTCACTATCACAGCGCAGTTCATTGACCGAGTTAAAGGATCACGAATGGAGGCGATGATTGATTTCTTCGTCTGTTGTGAAATGACGGAGGCTACCAGCGTATCGCATTATATCGTATCGATGTCCATGCACTCACTCCGTTTTCTAAATCTTCACCATTCAGTTCATTCATGTATTGTAAATCACTGATGTCAGCAGTCATTTTGTCCTTTTATAGATCCTTTGATCACCATTCTTGATAAATGTTCATGATGGACATCTAAGCGAGGCTCGTTAAGCCTTTGTTTTATGAAATTAACACGTATTGTGAACCTGACTGCGGACTTGATCATGTATTGTTTGTCTCTGGTGCAAAGAGGAGCAAATGGCTCAGTGATTTTTTTTTTTTTTTGAAGACTCCGACTCACTGTCAAGTGAGCTTGGTGGGAGGGATGGTGTTCTGGCCCTGACAGATGATTGGTCATTTCCATTTTTTTTTTTTTAAATGTAAAAACATGAACATTCAAATGTTAATATGATTATTATCCATGTATGATGTACCTTATTTTATGTTATTTAATACATAATTGGTCATCATTATGTTTTATTTTTCCTCTGCTGTCGGCGAGTGCATGATGGTGCCATGGGAATTTTATGTCCGCGTGTGTGTGTATGAATGTGATGATGGGGGGATGGGAGATGCTACCCAGCTTGTAACAAATTCCCAGATTCGAACAGTAATGGGTGTGGTGGTGCATGTGCTTCAGGGTGTTCACGAGTAATATTTAATGTAGATGCAGCATGCATTACCTTTAAATAACTGCACAACGCACATTTTCCACATACAATACTGAATGCACACTTAGCTAGGAAACCATATATGGATATGAGGATTTAGGCGTTGTCTGATATTAGCATACAGTAGGACAGTTTTAGGGTTCATTATCATTTGACTTAATAGGAAATGGATAATTATTAAGTTATTCCACGAAATCGAGTAGTACATGAACTGATCGCTGACGAGGTGCGTAGCACTGAGTTGGCTATAAGCCATGTACGACAAGATTGAGTGGAATAACTGTTTTATTCTATCCACATTCACGGGATTTTGACAAACAGCATTTTTATTTTTTGCAAATTTGATAAATAAAAACTTTCTACAAAATCTCATCTCATCTCATTATCTCTAGCCGCTTTATCCTGTTCTACAGGGTCGCAGGCAAGCTGGAGCCTATCCCAGCTGACTACGGGCGAAAGGCGGGGTACACCCTGGACAAGTCGCCAGGTCATCACAGGGCTGACACATAGACACAGACAACCATTCACATTCACACCTACGCTCAATTTAGAGTCACCAGTTAACCTAACCTGCATGTCTTTGGACTGTGGGGGAAACCGGAGCACCCGGAGGAAACCCACGCGGACACGGGGAGAACATGCAAACTCCACACAGAAAGGCCCCCGCCAGCCACGGGGCCCGAACCCAGGACCTTCTTGCTGTGAGGCGACAGCGCTAACCACTACACCACCGTGCCGCCCCTTTCTATAAAATGTCTGACAAAATTATTTCCACTTAGAATATAAACAAACCGGCAAAATGACAGGAGCAATTTGTGAAAAACGCGATAATAATAATTCTTGAAAAAAAAAAAAACCAAACCATTCTTACCATCAAATACTTTTATTCCGTATTTTGTTGATTTTTTTTTTTTGTATTTTTGGGGTTTTTCTTTCGTCCTCAGTTGGTTCAGCAACACGCTCCGCCATTTTGTTTTCCTCTACTCATGGTATATGAGCTGATAGCCTAGTAGTAGAGTAGCCAATCAGAGTGCACGATTGCTCATATCCATTGAACGTGGATAGAATAACCTCTGATACAGCTGATCACGGAAGCAAACCTGTTCTCTTTCTGCCTCATATTCGTGTTGTTTCAGTTGTTTTTGTTCGTCAGGAGAGTTTGAGCGCTTTTTGAATGATAATATGAATCCAAATCTCTCAAGACATCATGCAAAAATTGTCAAAAAAGATGGCATGTTCAGCATAGCAGAAGTCAGAACGACACACTAAATAAAGCAGTTCATAGACTAAAAATAATGAGGCTCTACGATCGGGTACCAGCCTCGGCGAAAAAAAAAAAAAAAAATCAATGCGTGGAATGAAAATAAGACAGCAATGCGATCGGGGACCCGTCCAGTAATAGCGGCAAATCAAAACAAGACCACGATTCATTAAGAAGACAACTTTTGCTCCATTTCTGTTCAATTTATTCATTATTTGAAACAAATCGGATACGCAAACCGATCAGACTGTTTCCTGGTCCATGCTCGTTTTATTTGGTCGTGGACCGGCGCTAAAATCGTTCGCTGCTTTTACTAAAAACAGGAACATGTAGTTCATTATATGCGAAAGTTTGTCATAAAAGAGTGCATTCTAGCAGGACTGCAGTGTACTATATAATTTACACTTAAAATTTTGAAAACGTTAAAATATTCTGAACTGTTTAGCTTCAGCACATCTGAAGCATTATCGCCTTTCCTATAGCACTGCACTCGTTTGAGTTATTATTATTCAGTTCACACTAGTCCTTTTGGGATTTCTAGCAAATAAATATCAGCATCATGATGGCATTTGTTATGGTGAGCACAGCATGCTGCAGGTTTTACTCACTCGAGAGGAGGAAGGCCATGATCCTGCATTCCTGCTTCAGGGTCCACGGCCAGATGTGTCGGCAGGGGTGAATGGAGGTACGGGGACTCTTTCACAGCATTCTGGCCATTTGGGTAAGTAGGGAAGTCACTCTCAGGGGTTTTGGTGGGGCTGACAGGGGCCAGAGAGGACTGGAGCCAGGACTGGGATACCGGGCTGGTTTGAACTGAGAGATCATCCAGTTTGAGTGATGGTGAAGGGCTGGGCTGCTGGAGGATGGTGGGTGAGACGCGAGTAAGCTCTGGGGGACTTCTGTAGGAGCTCTTTAGAGATGGAGAGGTGGTTGGTGTTATAGGGATGAGATGAGGTCTCTGGGGACTGAGGGGCCCATTCTGAGGGGGCGCAGTTATGTTTACAGAGGTGCGAGAAAGACTGGAGCGCCTGGTGCTTTCTTTCACACGAGCTCTTCGGCGCTGGAGAAACCACAAACGGTAGAAACATCATTTAAAAAAAAAAACAGAATGGAACAAATTTTAGTATGGACTCAAACCAACACCAAAGAAATAAACATTTACACAAAGATGCCTTCACTAGATTCTCTTCATCTTACTCTTCTCTCAAATCTCTTTATCTTATTCTCTTTACTTCATGGGAATATCCTCAACAAGAAGTCGAAACATTCCTGGATAAGTTCCTGTTTTCATTTCTGCTCCAATGCAGGAACTGTGGCCATTATGTGAAATAACACCACAACACACACTGCATGATTTAAAAAAAAAAACTTCGGTATGTTTTTAACTTTCTACTTCTCTAAACGTATGAACTAGAACAGTTCCTGGAACTATGCACTTAGAAAAAAGGGTTCTTTGAAGATTCTTTGGAAAGTTAAGGGTTCTTGGCCTCCGAAACACCCTCTCTGATAGAGACACACTCTGTTATAGTGTTCCTACACAAATCCCTACTTTGGAGAAACAAAAGAATGAATTTCCAGAGGGGAAGCCATGGCCTAAAGGTTCGAGAAGCAGCTTTAGGACCAAAAGGTTGCTGGTTCAATTCCCTGGACCAGCAGGAATGGCTGAAGTGCCCTTCAGCAAGGCACCTAACCCCTAACTGCTCCCGAGGTTGCTCTGGGTGTGTTGTACGTCGCGCTGGATAAGAGCGTCTGCTAAATGCCAATCATGTTTACGGGTTCTATATTTATGAATTTCTTCTAAAAAGCTAAAAAAAAAAAAAAAATCAACCCTGTGTTTCTGAAAAGGTTCCTGTGGTGGAAATATACATTCAGTTATAGCTTTTAAAAAGTGTAAATAGTAACTAGATGGATACTAGGAGGAACAAAAGTGTAAATAATAACTAGATGGATACTATAACTAAAGTCACAGTGATTTGCGCCAGGTCTTACAAGCTGGGGCGTCTGGTCACTGTACCCTATAGATCCGGAACGGTAAGAGATAGACGTTTCGTGAGCAAAAAAAAATCCCATTTTTCATGGATCATTCTGGGTCGGTGATCCAGATCAGCACCAAAAGTCATAGCAACTTAATTCAGCTCAGAGGTATTCTTCATGTGAAATCTGGTGATGATTGGTTGAATAATGAGGGAGAAATAGTGTCCTAAAAAATGTTAGGAGAGCAAGGTAGAGAGATCCTGAGCGAGAGTAACAATTTGCGCTACCGCTGCTAGTGCAAATTAATTTGTTTAATTTTAACTGGTGGACACACACTCAAAGTTTCTGAAAAAGGTACTGAGGTGGCAACGTATTCATCGACACTTCAGAAACAAATGCTAATTTTACAGATGCACTTTGTACGACATTAAATACTACTACCACTAATAATAATAATAATAATAATAGAATATTTCTTTTTAAAATTGTACACTATGTACCTTTCTTGGGATAACAGCATCCACAAACTTTCCTTCTTTATAGTCGAAGAGAGCCAGGTCAGCCTTAAGATGTCTGGCAAGCTGGACTTTACTCCTGATGCGCACACCTTTGGGACTGCAAAAGAATGAGAGACAAGAGGCTTTGGGGAAACGTGTTGCATTTTCCAGGCAAGAAGTCACTCTAAAGCATAAGACACACCATCAAAATCCTGTCCGTTTTGGGGAAAATTAATACACGTCACTTTGCAGGTAGTTTTAATTTTATATAATGTCTTGACTAACTGACTGACGCAAAAAAGGTGTTGGTTTATTAGCTCATCCGGCTGACAGGCGAGGCGTTTATGCAATCAGGTGTTGTCCGGCGTCCGTCCGCTGTCGTCCACGCTTCACGAAAATCACTTCTCTCTCAATTCTTCAGTGACTTTTATTCTTTTTGGAAGGAAGGTAGGTCTGCCTGGGGTGCATATACTATAGCTTCTACTCAAATTTGCATAATTGCAATTAATAATGCAGATATGGAGTAATTAAGCCCTAACAAGCAGTTTCCACACAAATCGCTTCTTCACCAATTTTGATTCTTTCTGGCAAATAGGTCGGTATTCCTAGAGTGTTCTACATATAGTTTGCAACATTTATTGCGCAAGGTGGCCCACTTTAGAGTGTTCCTTCTAGACTAGACGGGGCCGGAGTGAGCTACGCCGTCATCGACGCGCTCGTTTTTGTTTCTATAATCCTGTAATATTTTATTCTCCGAGCTAAACTCCTAATCCTTTCACCTTATCTGGAAAATATCTGTCTATTCGCACTTCATTCCAAAGATACTACTACAAAAAACATTTAACGCTGAAACCTTACATCATAATTCACTTTAGCTAAAGTAGCTGAAGTCCTTATCACATATGAAATCCTTTACTGTATGAGCAGTGGTGTAGTGGAGATTTTTAAAGTGGGGGTACGCGATTCGTGACGTCATCGATTTGATATCATGTCAGAAGCGGCAGCCTTTGTTTGGTCGCCTACGTTTGGTATGAATGATTTGTATAAATGTTACGTTCTTTTAACAACACAAGAGGGCACAAGAAGACACTTTTTTTCAGACATTTTTGTGTGTGCAATTTTCATTCGTGTTTGTCAGTACAGCCCAACTGTTATGGCGAAAAGCCGCGGTTTATTTTGTCTCCAATAAATATGCCGAAATGGCTAAAGAGGAACAAATTCGCCTTCTCCTTCCGAATGCATCGTCGTAGACAGCACCACTCTGCTGCTGGAACTCAACATAAACCTTGCATAGGTTTAACATGGACTATCAGGCGTGAAGCCAAAATATTGGAAATTATGATACACAAACACCTTTGTTCATGTTCGATTCATGTTCATTTGAGCCGAGCTGCATTCGGAATTCGATATTTTTACTAGCCTACTTACTGCCGTGGCAACAGCTACAGCATGTGTCCAGAAGTTCAAAAAAAGTCACGTCACTCACTCACATCGCATACAAACCAGCAATGGGCTGAAATTTATTATAAAAGGCACCAATCGAATAAATCAGGGCTTTTCAAAGTGTGGGGCGCGCCCCCCCTGGGGGGCGCCAGAGTTCTTCAGGGGGGGCGCAACGTGAGAGACAAAATGAATCGATTTTTAGTACCTAAAGCTACAGGGAGTCAGGAGACGGCCAAGCAAAAAAACAGAGCCTCCAGGATGTTGCGATTTGCAACTTCAGCGCAAATTCAACCAATCCCCGCGAATTCAGGGCGGTGCTGCAATTATATCCAATCACCGCAACGTTCCCGCAAATTTGACCAATCGTTGGCGTCGTCTTGAGGTGACGTCGACAAACTACCTTCCGCCTTACTTCCGGATGTCTATGTTCAAGAGAAGCAGCATGCGCCGTGCGAGTCAGTGTTTCTGTAGGCTTAAATTCTGTTACTGAAAGTGTGTTATGTTTACAGTGAAGGACTGTGTGCACTTTATTTATTTTTTACTTAATACAAGAAATTAATGGCTGCCAACATTTTTGCCAAAATGGTATTTTCCATTATTTAGGCAGCTTCAGCATCATACTGTGAGATTCTGTTCAAATTGTTTTTTTCTTCTATGAAGCCTGAGCCATTTATTTTATTAGTTTATAATTATTGTTTAATTTAGTCTTCAGGAGAGACTGCCTGCACACAGTACTAGTATTAATAGTTTTTTTTTCTTACATGAAAGCTGAGGCATTTATATTATATTTTAAGGTAACTTCATGTTGTGCTGTGAGGTTCTCTGCACTTTAACTTTTGAACCAACAGGTGCATTTGGATAGTAAAGCCTATTTTTCTGCATTTTTGTAGTCCCGGTAATCTTTTATATTGGTAAAGTTGTTTATAGGACCATTTCTCAGTGTCTTTGTTTTTTTAATCAATAGTTTTTCAGTAATAACTTAATATTTAACATATCACTCAATTTTAATCACAAAGAGAAGATCGCAACAATTTCTCGCAACTTTCACTTCCTCCCGCAATGTAATCGCAACAAAAACCTAAACACCGCAACTTTCATCGCAATTTTTTTGGAAACCCCCGCAACATCAGACATTTTAGCCCGCAACAATCACAAAAAAGGCCCGCGGAATCCTGGGGGACTGGAAAAAGAAGGAAGTATGACCACGATTATTTAAAGTTTGGATTTTCATGGACTGGATCTGAAGATGCTCCACTACCACAGTGTGTTGTCTGCCAAGAGGTGCTAGCTAACGATGCTATGAGATGTTTAAAATGTGTAAAACAAGATGTTTTAAAAAGCACAGATGTTTAAAATGTGAAAAAGAAAAAAATAATGTGTACAACAACCATTTTCTTTTTAAATACGAATGGAACATTAAGTGTAGCAACAACAAAAATTGTAAGGGGGGCGCTGTTGTTTATTTGCTCTCCGAGGGGGGGCGGACTCTCCCACACTTTGAAAACCCCTGGAATAAATCAAGCATTTAGTCTGGCGCGATTGAGGCACCTGCGTATACAAAATACATGACATGCAGCCATTGGGTTAAGCCCTACCATGCACTCCTTCTTAAAGACTTGAGTATTTCTTTAAATTTATTGTCATTTTTTTTTTTTGAATCTCACCTCGGGAGAAGTGGGTGGACGGCGTACCCCCGCGTACCACGCCCACTACACCCCTGTGTATGAGGTAAAAACAACACAGAACGGATAAACTTTCACTCCCACTCAGTTTTCTATAAAGGAAAAGTAACGGATATTGCGTATTCCCACTTGGAATGCTACGGAGTGTGAACCATGCAAATACATGTATATAACTCATGAAGTGGTACCGTAAGTGCATTGTTGTGAGAAGCCCAAGCTGAGACATTAGCTAGTTAGCAACATGCAATGAGTCGAGCTGTATCACATCTCTGTTGAGAGTCTCTTCCGGTTTCTGAGGATTTGTTTTGTTCAAACAAAGGCTAGTCATAACATTTTTGTTTATACAATGGGACCATTGTATGCTTGAGTGAGTCAGTGGATGCAAGCACAACCCCTTCAACTACAATTCCCACACACCCTGCTTTTGGACAGCATTATAGAAACTCGCTTTCACTTTGGACATTTATAAAACACAGCTTATTTAAACCCCTGGCTTCTGTTAGTTTGTCTTGCGTTTGTTTTTATTTTCCATGTTGATGCGCATGGTGTTGCTCACTTCTGCTGTCGCGTTTTCATAGCTGGCGGGGTTTTTTTTTTCCTAAATTACTTTGACTATCCTGTCTAAATAAAAGGTTTCCACACTTGCATCAGTCTTTACGCCTCAACCGTGATAAAAATATTAAAGGAGAACTGAAGTCACTTTTAAACTTGCTTTATTTCTTAATTAACATGTTATTCAGTGACGTTTTCGGTTTTAGTAACCTTATATCGTGACTCGTATTGGGAACTAATTGCAATTAAATATTATACTTATCAGCCTATTCAGTTTTTAGCCATGTTGAATTTAGTTCGTTCGGTCCACGGCAGGCGTCGCTTATCCGAGCGATCTTCACGAGACTTGTGCGAGACTTCGAAACGTCAAGTGTCAGCGCCGCCATTTTGAAAACTGTTTTCCAAACGAAATATTGCGCAAAAATGAGTTTAAATGACGATTACTGCCTACTTTTTTCAAACTTTCCTGATCGCTATCAAAACAAACAAAACTTCCGGCTTGATTACCGTATTTTCTGGACTATAGAGTGCACCTGTATACAAGCCGCATCCGCTCTATTTTTAAAAAAAAAATTTAAAAAAAGATATACAAGCCGCACCGGGCTATAAGCCGCAGATATCTATGTTGAAAAATTAGATATTTACTGCATGTACAGAACGATTTTGTACTGTAAATGTACATGTATGTACCTGAACAGATTCTTTCCGAACAGTGCCTTTTAACACGGCAGCAACTTTGCTGATTAAAACGGAACAGAACCAAGAGAAAATAACCGGTATTTATTTACCTTCATTTCTCCTGTGTTTGAAACCACAAGTCACTTTAATCATCTTCGCTGGATTTGAAAATAATTACCAGTTAGTAATTTGTCGTGCGTGTTCTATCTGCTAAAGATCTGCTAATTCTTCTTTGCATTGATTTTTCGTCTATCTTATTTTTGATTCTACTTCCGGTTAGAGCGCCCCTAGCGGTGGAAGAAAAATCCACAGAATAGCCGCACCTTTGTATAAGCCGCATGGTTCAAAACCTAGGAAAAAAGTAGCGGCTTATAGTCCAGAAAATACGGTATGTCAGCATTCGAAAGAGGGCGCGCGCGTCTTTTGACAACGTTGGCAGATGTTGGTCGCTTTGATTTCCGCTGTACGTTTTACTTCCGTCCTACGATGTCTCGCACAGGTCTCAACGAATCTCATTTACGGCCATTGCTTTGACATATGGACTGATATATTACAGAGCGTATTTCAAAACACTCATAACTTGCTATAGCAGTGACAAAATAGCCATCAAAAATGCATTCCTATATTTTATAAAATGAGAGAAATAGAATTTTGATCATAAAAAATTTGCCTTCAGTTCTCCTTTAAGAGGAAATGTCAATATTGTTCACGAGAGCGACAGAGACCACATTCACATAACTTATTACAGTACATTGTTATAACTTATTTTTTATTATTAGATAATGTCATATTCTGTGTAATTTATAAATTAAACTTTATCATATAATATAGGTATGTACATTAAAAACAAGCTTTATACACTGCAAGCCCGGTATAACGTACTCTTTTAGTACGAGCTTTCGCATATAATGAATTAACTTCGTGTCCCCTGTCCTTTATACCAATGAGTCGGAGTCTTCAAAAAACCATCACTGAGCCATGCGTTCCTGTTCCCTCCAGAGACAAACAATACGTAATCAAGTCCGCAATCAAGTCAACAATACGTGTTAACGCCATAGAACAAAGGCTTAACGAGCCTCGCTTAGGTGTTGATCACGAACAATAATCGAGAACAGTGATCACTGACTCCAAAAAGTCCCTTAAAAGGACTTTATTTTATGAGCTAAAAGCGGTTTTACTCGAGTCTTTACTCCAGAAGGACTGTTGTCATGGCTACTCGTAAATGTAAGATACTCTCCGTCTGTCAGAAAATGTAGGCGATAGACGGATATAGTCGCTGGAAGAGTTTTATTCAAAAACATGCTGACAAACAAACAGAGCCAATCTGAACAGTGATCAAAAATCAGAGTCAAGAAACAGGCAATGGTCAAACGAGGCACAGACAGGATATCAAAAGTGGAATATCAACACAGTGGTACAAAAGGCTTAGTAACGTGAGACACAAGGTACATCGTGTATACTTCAAAGTCTGTGTGGAGCGAGAGTCCTTACAAGCACACGCTGTGCTTGCACTCTGATCTGGAACAGGTGCACGGTAATGAGTCCTAATGACACTCCATGCGTGTATGCGAATACTGTCGAAGACAAACTTCATATCCTGGAGGGTCTAAAGCGTGGTGAGAAAGCAACGGATTTGTCTAAAGAATATGGTACCCTCATCTCATTCATCTCATTATCTCTAGCCGCTTTATCCTGTTCTACAGGGTCGCAGGCAAGCTGGAGCCTATCCCAGCTGACTACGGGCGAAAGGCGGGGTACACCCTGGACAAGTCGCCAGATCATCACAGGGCTGACATATAGACACAGACAACCATTCACACTCACATTCACACCTACGGTCAATTTAGAGTCACCAGTTAACCTAACCTGCATGTCTTTGGACTGTGGGGGAAACCGGAGCACCCGGAGGAAACCCACGCGGACACGGGGAGAACATGCAAACTCCGCACAGAAAGGCCACGGGGCTCGAACCCGGACCTTCTTGCTGTGAGGCGACAGCGCTAACCACTACACCACTGTGCCGCCCGAATATGGTATCCTGAAAAATTCAATTTCAACAACTTTTTACAGCAAAAGAAAAAGAGCTCAGAGACTTTGTTTATATCTGCAATCAGCATGACGGGCTGAAAAGAAAGAAGATACGGCAAGCAAACGACGGTGAGTGTGACTTATTTCCTTTACTTCGTAAATGTGCAAGTGAATTAAGAGTAAATATAAATTAAGCACAGCTGGTCTTGTTTTATGCAAGAGTGAGTGTTTGGTGTGACAAGTGGGTTCATTTAAAGTGGGGATTATGAACTTTTGGGTATCATGAAATATTTGGACATGCCCCAAGGAGTTTGTTATAGCGGGGTTGCAGCGTATACGGTTTACTCATATCTGCAGCTTTGGCTATCCGTGTAACATTTTGGAACGTATTCCTCACAGATACGGCTCTCCCACTGTATCTGCAGACATTTTCACTGCTTGTTGAGTTTCAGTTTCACAGTTTGTACGATTTGAGCAACCCAAAATAACACAATCGTAGGGCATTTTAACAACTAGCAAGGTTCCCCAGTCATCGTAACGCTTTGTGAACAGTGAGCTTAGCTGACCACCACTTCATGTCTCGCATACCTAATGAGGTGGATGTGACGTCGGATGCAACCCATCTATAGGTGCATCATAATTAGGTTAAATAGATATTTAATATAAATTTTAAATAATATTTCATTAGTGTTAGAAGTTGCAGCATTTGCAACTAAATAGAGACTGTGACTAAAAAGTCACAGTAATTTGCGCTAGCTGTTCCAAACCGGGACGTCTGGTCACCGTACCCTATAGATCCAGAATGGTAAGAGATAGAGAATGACGCTTAGTGAAGAAAAGTTACGCCCTGCCGCCCTGAACAAAATTTAAAAAAACTGAAAAAAAATCATGAAACTTGACAGAGTTAGAAGTGACGGGGGGGATCCTGTTTTTAATGGATCATTCCGGATCAGTGATCCAGATCAGCACCAAAAGTCATAGTAATGTAATTCAGCCCAGAGGTATTCTTCATGTGAAATTTGGTGATGATTGGTTGAAAACTGAGGGAGAAATAGTGTGCTAAAAAACTGTTAGGAGAATAATAAAAGTCATCAGGAGATGACATCGCAGCCCCACCCCGGCCCCCACATGAAACCCCACTTCAAATTCTCCTAAGCTGAACTGATTGCCATGGAAATACGGAAAAAAAAAAAAAATCCCAAAATGTCAAAAGGCACAACTCCTCTAAGTCACTTAACTGTGAGGGTTCGTGAAGAAGGATAAAGGAAAAAAAAATTCCTAATAGTTTTTGAGTTAGGCTCTGGAAACTAAAATGTTTGCAGACAGACAGAGCAATAGCTATATCCACCTGTATTATATGGTGGGGGATAAGAAGAAGAACTAGACAGACACTGTGACTAAAGTCACAATGATTTGCGCTAGCTCTTATAAACTGGGACGTCTGGACACCGTACCCTATAGAGCCGGAACAGTAAGAGATAGAGAACGACGCTTAGTGAGGAAACAAGCCTGTTTTTCATGGATCATTCCGGTTCAGTTTTCCAGATCAGCACCAAAAGTCACAGCAATTTAATTCAGCCCAGAGGTATTCTTTCTGTGAAATTTGATGATGATTGGTTGAAAACTGAGGGACAAATAGCGTCCTAAAAAACGTTAGGAGAATAAGAAGAACAACTAGATAGATCCTGTGACTAAAGTCAGTGATTTGTGCTAGCTATTACAAACCAGGCCGTCTGGTCACTGTAACGGTAAGAGATAGAGAACAACACTTGGTGAGGAAACTAGCCCGTTTTTCATGGATCATTCCGGTTCAGTGATCCAGATCAGCACCAAAAGTCATAGCAACTTAATTCAGCCCAGAGGTATTCTTCCAGGGTTCCTACAGATATTTTATGTTGAATTTACTACCTTTTTACTACCTTCACAATTTTTTTTACTACCACAGCGACAATTTGGATTTGGACATTTTCTCACAATTTAACAAGGTAATCTTTGAGTGTATGTGTTAGTCCAAGTGAATGTGCTACATATAAGTTAGTGACAACTCTACCCAAAGAGTTGGATTGATGAGACAAGATAGAAAGAAAATCTGAACGTACCGGTAGTGTAACTCTTTCCCTTTGGACACATAATAGAACCTCCCATTGCTAGGGCTACACATGGAGTAATGCATATTTGCATAAAAGAAAACAAACTTCCACATATAATTTATAATTTTATTGAACTGTGAAACTGTGGCCCATAACCTCTTAACGGGTACACAGATTTGCACTAAACCTTGTGTGTCAACACTTCACATTAGGTACAAGATCTGATTACATTTTGTCGGCCAACACTTTCAAGATGTCCAACATTTTGTTTGTGGAATAATCTTTTGAACAGGTGAACAGATTTGCACAAAAAATCTTATGTGCTTAGGTACATCAACTCATTACATTTAAATCAGGTCAAATGGCAAACACGAACCCACACACACACAAAGCGCACCAGGCGCACGCACACATGACAAAGACAAGACACACACCCTAAAGATACAAAACACACATAACCCAAGCCCTATTTTGGCAGTCTCTCAACACATTGCCAAGTTTGCTTAAGATAGTCATTTGCACCAGTCCTGTAGTGGTGAAGGCCCGTGGGCAGAGTCAACACCTTCCTCCCAGAGATCAGTGTTTTAGAGGGTTAATCTTAATCATTTGAACAGTTCAACAGATTTGCTCATCACATTTTGGATGCCTCAAATGGCGCGCACACAACGCACCAGGCGCGCGCACACAACGCACCAGGCGCGCGCACACAACGCACCAGGCGCGCGCACACAACGCACCAGGCGCGCGCGCACACACAACGCACCAGGCACACACACACAACGCATTACATGTGCCTCAGTTGTTTGACCTTTTCTTCGATCAACTTTTCAATGAACGCCTCTCGCCGATTGCCATCTACCGCCTTTAGCCAGTCTTTAAAATCTGGTTCCTCCAGCCAGAGGTCTGAAAATTTGCATTTCCCCATTGTTTAATTCTCGTGCAGATGTCGCCAGTCGGGTCAACAGATAGATTCGACTAGAGCCGTATAAACAAAGTCAGTCTCGTACTAAACAATCTCTGGTATAAATTTACACTGGATTCGACCGTTATTGGAATTCAATGCGCATGCGCCACCAACTCCTCACTGCGGTCCTCCTCGATACATAAAAATAAATTCGCCCAAATGTAGTAATTTATGGATATTATGGCATGCAGGTTAATTAAACGAATTAGAAAACACATAGGCCCAGTTGGATGGGGGTCAAAAAAAATTACTACCACGTCAGATTACGTTTACTACCTTTTACTACTTTTTACTGGCCATAATTTAGCCTATTTTAATTAACTACCTTTTAAAACCCCGCGGGAACCCTGTCTTCATGTGAAATTTGGTGGTGATTGGTTGAAAACTGAGAAATAGCGTCTGAAAAACGTTAGGATGATAATAATAAGAAGAAGAAGAAGTAAAAAGATCCTGAGTGAGAGTAACAATTTGTGCCAGCGCTGATTAGTGCAAATTAAATATGAGAAAACGGTATCATACAGTTTCTATGATAAGCATACTGTCTTTAGGCTAACAGACCTAGATTGAACAGGTAACACTCTACCTCAGGTAATATGTAGCAGTTTTGCCCGCACGCCAAAAGATCACTTTTCGTTTCCAGCCATTTCCCAGTTCAGGACAATCCACCCAGGCACTGCTCGATGACACTGACGGCCTCCCTCGCTTCCGCCTGTCACAAATAAAGGGCGGTAGCTGACATTATACTGTGCATGACCTTTAGCGTGTACTCAGCTTGCATATCTGTACTTCACTTTTGATGATTTGAGAGACAGAGAGAGAGAGAGAGAGAAAAAAAAAAGTTAATGCGATATTTAAAAACAAAGAAGCCATTTCAGGATCATTAACGTATTGAAGATGTGTAATATACTATACTTTTATATATTTAAAAATATATATATGTGTAAAAAAAGGACGTACGAAGCATTATTGCCCCTTCTCCGTCTTCGCTCGGTGCTCCTGTCAATCTCCACGCCTTCATCACCGTCGTCTTCACAGTCCTCCAAAGGCTCCAGCCAATCCGGAGGCGGCTCCGTCTCCTCTTCGCCTGGATCCATGACCGTCGCGACAGATGTCTCGTCCATCCCGATCGGAAGCGTGTAGTTTATCGAAGCGGATCCTGTCTCATCCTGCCCTTTCTCGGACTGTTCCCTCAACTCTTCCGTCACACCTTCCATTAATCTCACACTCTCACGCCAACGGATCCCCAGCTCCTAGCAGGAAGACTGAATGCCAGCTGGAGTCACATCCTTTTACCTTGTGATGGCTTCAGACCGTAAGATACGGAGATGCAGGCTGCATTTTGAACTGCTGGAGGGGAAAAAAAAAATGAAGCAGTTTAATACATCTATTTTTATCAACTCTGTTCAAACCACAACATTATTCTAGTTGACATGACAGACCTTGAAATGATAAATTAATGCTCTTTTACCAGAATGATGTTTAATTATTAACTAAACTGCCAAGTTCACTGGATCTCTGCTAGTCATTTGAGGCCTCTTTTCCTCCTCTCTATTGATGTAGTAGAAACTGCATAACTGCTGCCATATTTTTTTTTTTAGCCCGGATTTTATTTATTTTTTTGACGACAAAATGACATAGATGGAAGGAAGTGTGTCCTAAAAACCCTTCAACCTATTAAAAAACTACATTCCCAATATCACTAGAATTGTTAATCACATGCAAAGCAAGCCTAATTAATAGCTAGGCCTAGCATTCACACCTAGGCTAGAAAGAGAGCAGCAGCAGCAATAAATAAAATGAAAGCCCTCATTCTAAAGAGGTCCTTTTTGCACGGCCTGAGGCTAGCACAACACGCTCGACTGCAATGTGACGGAGAATATTTAGAGAAGCGAGAGGGAGGAGGGGAAAATAAAAGAAAAAAAAAAAAACACGAGCGGTTGCCACGGCAACGGTATCCCAGTGAGCCCGAGCAGAGACGTGCAGTGAGGCCAATAAAAGCGGCCGACATCTCGATATCTGCAACGCAACACAGCGCAGCGCCATTACTATGGCAAGCGTACAAAGCCAGCCATGACAAACACACACCACATGCCCAGGGTTTATTACTGCAATCTGTTCAATACAGATTATAGATTAGACAAGATTATAAAAATATTCCTCCTGCTAGGAGGAAACAATTAGCCTTGTTCACATCCAACTCTAGCCTAATCAGGAGATGATTAAGGACACAGATTTCAGAATCACCCAATGAGGAGTCATGGACAAAATTAGCATCATGACATCGACTGTATCTATCTGAGAGAGTGTGACTGAGACCGTATTGCCCCAAATACGTGCATTAAGCCTAAATAACCACCAAAAAGGCCAAATTTAAAAATATTCCAGCAGACACTAGTTAAAGGAGAACTGAAGGCAAATTTTTTAATCATCAAAATTCTATTTCTCTCATTTTATTAAATATCGGAATGCACTTTTGATCGCTATTTTGGCCCTGCTATAGCAAGTTATGAGTGTTTGAAATATGCTCTGTAATATATATCAGTCCATATGTCAAAGCGATGGCCGTAAACGAGATTCGTTGAGACCTGTGCGAGACATCGTAGGACGGAAGTAAAACGTACAGCGGAAATCAAAGCGACCGACATCTGCCAACGTTGTCAAAAGATACGCGCACTCTCTTTCGAATGCTGACGTAATCAAGCCGGAAGTTTTGTTTGTTTTGATAGTAAATCAGGAAAGTCTGAAAAAAGTAGGCAGTAACCGTCATTTAAACTCGTTTTTGTGCAATATTTCGTTTGGAAAACAGTTTTCAAAATGGCGGCACTGACACCTGGCTGACACTTGACGTTTCGAAGTCTCACACAAGCCTCGTGAAGATCGCGCGGATAAGCGACGCCTGCCGTGGACCAAACGAACTAAATTCAACATGGCTAAAAACCGAATAGGCCGATAAGTCTAATATTTAATTGCAATTAGTTCCCAATATGAGTCACGATATAAGGTTACTAAAACCAAAATGTAATTGAATAACACGTTAAGAAATAAAGCAAGTTTAAAAATGATTTCAGTTCTCCTTTAAGAATCCACTTATAGAGATGAACAGCTGATTATCCAATGTATAACATTCACACACTACAAGCTATTGACTCTTTATTCCTGCAACCTAAATTACATTCACAATGCCAATTAAAATAACAAATGCCTGTCTTGGAAGTAAACAGCATTTCCAACTTTCAACTACAACTTTAATCTGTATTAATAACGTTACTACAATTCGATTCATAATGAGACCTGCTGGAAGTTTAATCTAATAACTGACACATAACTGGCAGGAAGACATGTTTAATTTCGCAGAACAGAGTCTTCAGCTACATCTCCTTCACACCATTATATCTGCCACACTGTGTAATTAATAACACCATTTATACATATGGATAAAATAAAATACTCCAGATCAGCACATCAGCTACCGAGTTCCAGATTCTGGTCTAATTTTTTTAGGAAAAATACAGCTAATGTATATTTTTTCTATCCACATTCACTGGATATGAGCAATCACGCACTCTGATTGGCTACTCTACTACTAGGATATCAGCTCATATCATACAGGTCAACCTTTGGTCAAACAAACCTGTGTAACCAACCTCCAAAACCCTTATTTCCCTTCTAAAATAATTTACCCAAAATTAACAATGATGTATCCCAGTTACTTTTTATTCAATATTAATAAACAAACCTTCAGAATAAATACAAAACTCCAATGTTTGACAAAAACACAAAAAGTGTCACTTTAAAGGCGTCACGCAGTGGCGATAAAAGTCGCATTATTCTGCACCAGAATGCTTTCGAGATTCGAAATAAATTGACCGTCGATTTTTCAAAAGCTTCCCGTGGTTGTAATCGGTCCTTATTTGGTCATGCCCATCACTTGAAATTTCCCGCGTTCGCAGCGCCCCCTCTCGGTCAATGGAACAGCTGCGTGACGTCATACCAGTAACCACTCGGTGCAGTTGCAATGGCGGACACACCAGAAAATAGGAGCGATGCTGAGGAAATTAGCTTTGATTTTACCGATACAGAAGAAGAAAATGGCCCACAAGTAGAGATTTTGACAGCTGAATGTCCTGGTGGTATCCAGCCTTACAGATTTGAACCTGAGCGCTCATCTTCAGAAGAAAATGAGGACAGTTCTGACGACGACAGAAACGAAGACGAGAATGAAGAAGACCGGCGACTTGAAGACTTGTTTTGGTTGGTTTCTCTGACGAAATCACTACTTGTGTGTATTTTTAAAGACCATTTTCACTTGAATTAGAATGCTGTGTGATTAATCTATGATTATGTGTAATACTGATAGCTGTAGGGGGTGAAAGTATAGCTAGAAAGATTGAATTCTAGCAACTTGATAGCTTGCGATCTCGCGAAATGCAGTGGGCCTTCTGATACAGTAGACCCCTTGATATTCCAGTTTTCATCATTTTCCTTTTATTGCGGTTGATTTTAACTTGATATTCAGTATGTTATAGGCTGGGAGTATTGAGCTTTGTATTGTATTGTTTAGTAAACGTACAATCGTCAGTAATAAGTGATAATTATTAGTTAAAGGCAGCTCTGTGGCATAAATCTTTCAATTAATCTTCTGTCATCCATTTGCTAAAATTATGTGCCACATATGTTATCAAGACAACACTTCATGTGACAAAGAAAGATATGACAAATACATAAATGTATGAAAATCATTTTGTACAATTAATGATTGATACATAGAAACACTTAAAACATGTGTTTTTAAAAAAATATTTTTTTTCTATCAATACCTAGCCATGACCTTGAAATCAGATCCATTGATAACAGTCACAAATAGTGTTCAGTGTTCGTTGTTACAGCCAAACACAATACACCGATTAGGCATTTTGTATCACAGAATATTAATACATCATTTCATAGTGTTTTGAGTGTTCAAAACTATCCACAAACTGAATAAATCCACAAAATCCGCAATGGAAACAACTCTGGTAAACGCACGCTATAGAGAAAACATGGCGACAGGCCAGCATCACCCAAGGGAGGTTACTGGTATGACGTCACACATAAGTTGACCTAGTTAACGGCTGGCTGCCTAAATTTGGCTGTGCGCGTCAACTTTAAATGCTTGTAGCGGGCGCATCGTGACACTGAGATCGCGGGAAACCGAGGGGCTTGAATAACCCACCAAACCCGACATTTTGACACATGATATAGCCTGATTGCTGAAATTACCGCACGACGCCTTTAATGACATAATGTGAGAAACTTAACGGAGAACTGAAAGCAAATTTTTTATTATCGAATTTCTCTCATTTTATTAAATATCGGAATGCATTTTTGATCGCTATTTTGTCGCTGCTATAGCAAGTTATGAGTGTTTGAAATATGCTCTGTAATATATCAGTCCATATGTCAAAGCGATGGCCGTAAACGAGATTCGTTGAGACCTGTGCGAGACATCGTAGGACGGAAGTAAAACGTACAGCGGAAATCAAAGCGACCGACATCTGCCAACGTTGTCAAAAGACATGCGCGCCCTCTTTCGAATGCTGACGTAATCAAGCCGGAAGTTTTGTTTGTTTTGATAGCGATCAAGAAAGTTTGAAAAAAAAGTAGGCAGTAATCGTCATTTAAACTCGTTTTTGTGCAATATTTCGTTTGGAAAACAGTTTTCAAAATGGCGGCACTGACACCTAGCTGACACTTGACGTTTCGAAGTCTCGCACAAGTCTCGTGAAGATCGCGCGGATAAGCGACGCCTGCCGTGGACCGAATGAACTAAATTCAACATGGCTAAAAACCGAATAGGCCGATAAGTATAATATTTAATAGGGATGTCCCGATCAGGTTTTTTTGCCCTCCGATCCGATACCGATCATTTGATTTTGAGTATCTGCCGATACCGAGTCCCGATCCGATACTTCTTATAATCCATAAAAAATAAAGACGAGGAAAGAAACGGATCCAGGATGTTCCTCATTTTTTATTTAACACCTTATTTTAACATCCAACAACTCCGTTAGCAAACAGAGCACTTACGTGAGGCAGTTTGAACAATAAATAACAAATTAAAAAAAATAACCTTAAAATACCTGGCAGGAATGTAAACGAATAAAAAAAATAAAGTGCCACAGTGCCGGTAATTTGCTTTTAAGAACGCATCTCACAGTGGTGTACAGTAATTTCAATTAAGGAAATGAACATTTTTCTTGATGAAAACAAGCATTTCTACCCTTTCAGGTTTGAGCCCGTTTCTTTTGTCATCCAACGAAAAAAAAAATGATCTCATGCTTTGCTTTCCGCTTCGAACTGCTTCCGTGTTCAACTTTGCCGGCAACAGGCAGCCAATAACCAATAGCGTCTCCGCTACAAAGTGATGTCATGCCGCACGCGTTGATGTTGCTGTGTTGAGACAAGAGGTCTGGTCCCACTCTGTGCCAACGCATAGCTATTGATGTGTTAAAAATGAGAATATATTATATATATCCGATCCCTGATCGGGAGGCAATGCCCGATTCCGATCGAGTCTGAAACCATGTGATCGGGCCCGATTTCCGATCACGTGATCGGATCGGGACATCCCTAATATTTAATTGCAATTAGTTGCCTATACGAGTCACGATATAAGGTTACTAAAACCGAAAACGTAATTTAACACGTTAATTAAGAAATAAAGCAAGTTTAAAAATGACTTCAGTTCTCCTTTAACCCGAATGATGATTATTAAAACGCGATCTGAGCTCATTTCGATTCAGAATCAAGTAAGAAATATACCTTGCTTCTTTACAGTATCGAACTGTATTTGACACCAATTCGCTCTCAAATGTACAGTTCCAGACATGCATACATCGTTATACATTCGCTACTTCCGTAAAAACGATAAACTAGTGCCAGTGTTTGGTTGCACGGCAAGTGTAACAATTTAACCTTAAATTGGAATCCAGTCTATGAAATCTTCGCGCGAAGCTTGCTGCGCGACTTGACACTCGAACCAACAAGCGTTTCCAGGCAAAACAAATCTCGCCCGGTAGCACTTATGATGAATATGACGAAAGACATCGCAAAAAAAATAGGTTACCTGTGGGTCCATGTGACTACTGCTTATAAATAAAATAGTTTTCTGATCGCATGTCCATACAGTAAATACAGCATATATATTTACTTTATGAGGCAGTAGCCACAGAAATAAAGCATAATCCAAAAATGAACAACTTAAAAAATATATATCAGAGAAGTAAAATATACCAAGTGTCTGTACTTCATATTATTCTACTCTTACTGCTTAAAGTTTTCGAAACTGAAACCCCCGAACCGAGGCTGACATACACACGCTGTCGCCATGACCCAAACTCTTATTTCCCAGAAATGGCCCGGCGCTAGAGCTCAGTGGAACGCACGTTCCCTCTGTAATAAGCATAAACATGTCTGAAAGCAATTTCTTTCGTCTAGTCAGTTTATTACAAATGGTGAACCGAATTGTATACACTCACCGGCCATTTTAATCGGAACACGTGCATGCACATCGCACGATTGTTACACTCTTACAGCATGATGATGTAGTGGGTAGCACCTCTATATGAGGCACTAGACACAACAAAAACGATTTTGACCTTTTTTGGTGACCTTGACCGGATGACCCTCAAAATGTTGGAGGTTCTATTTGAGACTAACATCCATC
Organism: Neoarius graeffei; assembly: GCF_027579695.1. Taxonomy (NCBI): domain Eukaryota; kingdom Metazoa; phylum Chordata; class Actinopteri; order Siluriformes; family Ariidae; genus Neoarius; species Neoarius graeffei. The sequence continues at coordinate 84,332,354 of NC_083578.1, forward strand.
TATCCTGAAAGTTTCATGAAGATTGATCCAGCCGTTTTCCCGTAATATTAACAAAAAAAAAGCAAAGAAACCCGACCGAAAACAATACCTCGCCCCCTGGTGGACTCCATCCTGGGCGGGGTAATTAAGACCGACACTAATCCTATCGCTCATGTCAACGAAGCAGGAAGTTGTATAATCGATGTTTATCAGAGTCCAGCATTCACACACGTGGTATAAATTGCTCACAATTTTTTATTTTCTGAATAAACAAATTGTTTGACATTTGGTGAGAAATTCCCGAAAAGATCAACATATACGGCTGTATTGAGGTATTTCACTCACGTGACCAAGTCATGTGAGGCTGCCATTTTGGACGTCACGGCTCGAATCAGTTTGAATGCGAGGAAGGCGACAAACGAAAAACATAAAAGAAAAAGGAGCGAGATGCAGAAAACACCTTCACTATCCAGTGATGTAGGGCATTTACAGGGCGAGCAGAGGGAGAGGTATTTGCAAAAATTGAGGTTAGCAGGCTTATGCCGCTTTTCCACTACAAACGCGGCTGAGCCGAGCCGTGCCGTGCCGAGTCGAGCTGAGCGGGGCTGTTGGAGTTGCATTTCGACTACAACCGCGCTGAACCGTGCTGGCTGGAAGTGGGTGGACACATTGGGTGGAGTTAGCGAAAGTGGGTGGACGTCATGTGATGCCGTTAAGCAGCGCAAACAGTGACATCAGTGACAGTGGCGGAACAAGTCAGAGCCGGGCCGGGGGCGGGGCAAATGACCGGGCCCTTTATTAAAGCTTATCATAACATCATTTTAGGCTATAAAATGTCCGCAACTGCAGTGTTTACCAATTTCAACACTACCGGGTGCAACTATGTTATTTAGTACATCAAGTCCTTCAAACGAACATGTAACTCAGAAACAAAAAACATTAGGATACTGTACATGGCTCATAATAAAACATCAATAGCCTATACTGCGCACATTATTTGAAGGGCATACGAATGAGCGCTCAGAGGTTGCAACGGTGACAGGAAGAGTCAGAAATAAAAGGAGGGCGGTGCAAACCTTACTGAATGCACTGTGTTTACCAATTTCAACACTACGGGGTGCAACTATGTTATTTTGTACATTAAGTCCTTCAAACGAACATGTAACTCAGAAACAAAAAAAAACATTAGGCGACATACTGTACATGGCTCATAATAAAACATCAATAGCCTACTGCGCGCATTATTTGAAGGGCATACAACGAGCCTTGCGCTCCGCGAACTCGTGCACGATGCTCTGTATGTCACTGATTCAGTGAGCTTTTAAGCGGTAGTCTCACGACCCGAATAGTAAACAATAAACATGGAGGACATAGAGTCGTTAGTGTTGCTGGTCTCGGTGCTGTGGCTTGTTGTCACCGACAACGCGGACAGATACTGGCAAGAGCGTATAGATGAGGCGAGGCGCATAAGGCTTCAGAAATTCTCGTAATTCGTAATTATTCTTCTTCCGGGTTTGCGGTGTTTACAGATCCCAGCGCGCTCGCGGGGCGTGTGTGGGCATGTGAGGACACTCCTCCTCACCAATCAGTGCACAGGGGAGTGTCTGCTCACGCCCCCAACCTCAGTCGGCACGGTTTGGCTCGCTTCAGCCCCACTCCAAAACGGTGCGAGTTTTAGGGGCTAAGCAGGGCTGAAACGAGCTGAGTCGTGCTGGTTTTTGGTAGTCGAAACGCGAGCCGTGTCGGGCTGAAGTGAGCTGAAGCGAGCTGAAGTGAGCTGAAAAAGGGTAGTGGAAAAGGGCCATTAGAGAACGACGTTTACCTGCTTCCACCAGGATTGTTCACTGACGTACGGAAGTACACGAAGCCCTCGTCTTTACCTGACTTCGGCCCACATGATCTGTATACCTATGTCGTTAAAAACCCATCGCCATACACAGGTATTGATCTGAAAGCGTATAAGAGTTTGGATGCCTACAAATATTTTGTGTCAGGCTGGGTAACATGCCTACATCAGCGGGTCATCCCTGGAGCCGGTGGTCGCCATCTGATTACAGCTAAGGTTTGTTCACATTTTCATTTACTTTCGGTCCTCAGGATAAACAAAATGTTATTAAATGTCATTGAAATAACTTCGTAGTCTGTTGAGACATGGCCCGTTATAAATTTGCTGTTACCAGGCAATGACTAAGAACTGTATTATTAGGGTCGGTGTAGTTGTAGCAGTGTATTAGCAACTAGCTGTTAGCACTAGCTAATGTCAACAACATAGTAGCTGGTATGTTACTGTAGCAATATTTACGTTCAGTCATTTGGATGACTGTTAAAACCTTTCAGTCTCAAGTTTTTCCTTTACTGGATTTACTAGTTTACTGAGCCATCGCGCGCTCGCCGGCCAAGCCGGGAGCCAGCGCGCGCTCGCCGGCCAAGCCGGGAGTAAACTAGTAAATCCAGTAAAGGAAAAACTTGAGACTGAAAGGTTTTAACAGTCATCCAAATGACTGAACGTAAATATTGCTACAGTAACATACCAGCTACTGTTGTTGACATTAGCTAGCTTGCCATCCAAAATGGTGGACACCGGGGCGTCACGTGACCCTGTGACGTCAGGTGAAATACCTCAATAGGTTCATTTTTGTTGAAAATCCGTATGAATTACAGCAAAACCGTATAACCTGACACGCATGTCATACACCGTGAGTAGAGGAAAACAAAATGGCGGAGCGTGTTGCTGAACGAATCGAGGACAAAATAAAAACTACTTGAAAAAAAAGAAACAAAATATGGAATAAAAGTATTTGATGGTAAGAACATTTTTTTTTTTCAAAAATTATCATCGCATTTTTCACAAATTGCTCCTGTCATTTCGCCAGTTTGTTTACATTCTAAGTGGAAATTATTTTGTCAGACATTTTGTATGAAGTTTTTATTTATCGAATTTGCAAAAAACAACAAAATGCTCAGTTTCTCAAAATCCAGTGAACGTGGATAGAATAAAACAGTTATTCCACTCAATCTTGTCGTACAAGGCTTATAGCTATTGGCTCATGTACAACTCGATTTCGTGGAATAACATTATTATTCACCAAATATCAACACTGGATTATACATTTAATGCTGCGTATGCTGAGTCACTTTATATTTCCATTAATACTTTATTGTATTTTGTGTATTGCATTCTTCTTGTACTTATTTTGCTCTATTTTTAAATCATACATGTCGGTGTTGCTTGTATTTTGCGTATTCTGGACATCATTTGCTTAGCAATTCCCCCCAGTGTCACCATAAGCAGTTCGATGTACATTTGATCTAAAACAAAAGGCCATTCAATATGCCCCATCTTTGTTGTATAAAAATAAGGACTGCATAATATTATCAGTCGGAAACCTGTGACATTACAGTATTATTGGGCTTTACAGTCGCGAGAACACAGCAGGCTACAACAAGCAAAGCAATACAGTACGCATATTGTGCTGGCCAATCTTCCAGTTCCTGATCAGTTTCTGTGGAGGTTTTTACACATCTAAAGGAGAACTGAAGGTAAATTTATCATCAAAATTCTACTTCTCTCATTTTATTAAATATAGGAATGCATTTTTGATCGCTATTTTGTCACTGCTATAACAAGTTACGAGTGTTTGAAATGCGCTCTGTAATACATCAGTCCGTATGTCAAAGCGATGGCCGTAAACGAGATTCGTTGAGACCTGTGCGAGACATCGTAGGACGGAAGTAAAACGTACAGCGGAAATCAAAGCGACCGACATCTGCCAACGTTGACAAAAGCCGCGCGCACCCTCTTTTGAATGCTGACGTAATCAAGCCGGAAGTTTTGTTTGTTTTGATAGCAAATCAGGAAAGTTTGAAAAAAGTAGGCAGTAATCGTCATTTAAACTCGTTTTTGTGCAATATTTCTTTTGGAAAACGGTTTTCAAAATGGCGGCACTGACACCTAGCTGACACTTGACGTTTCGAAGTCTCGCACAAGTCTCGTGAAGATCGCGCGGATAAGCGACGCCTGCCGTGGACCAAACGAACTAAATTCAACATGGATAAAAACCGAATAGGCCGATAAGTATAATATTTAAATCGCAATTAGTTGCCAATACAAGTCACGATACAAGGTTACTAAAACCGAAAACGTAATTGAATAACACGTTAATTAAGAAATAAAGCAAGTTTAAAAATGACTTCAGCTCTCCTTTAACAAGCACAAAACACGAATTTTTAAGGTCATGATTAACGGTGTAACAATTCAACGATTTGGATTGACAAATCGATTTAAAAGGCAACGACTGAAATTAATCAATCATCAATCCATTATTGTTGAAAAACGATTAATATTTTTAAACTAGTATAAATATGCAGGTGATTATAGAAAATCGTGCGATGATTGGTCGAGAAATAGTCTGAATTCCTTGACCATCGCCTCGAGCAACACGTCAAAATGGCGGCCGATCGCTTTGTCGTTGTAAGTGAGGAAGAATTACAAATAATGAAAGAAAGTGCTGTTTCTAGAAGCACTAAAGATGCTACGAAGTTTGGTCTAAAACTATTCAAAGGTAAGGTGGAATTGTGATTTATTTTATCGATTTCAAAACAAAAGCATTTTATGTGACTCGGCGTAGATAAGTAACAAGTCTGAGCCACGCCTTTATAACATTTGCATGCCGCTTTTGAAGTTTGAAACAAACGATTTTTTTTAAATACGATTTCTTTAATTTTTTTAATAAATCACCTGTTTACTTATACTGAAACAATTATCTGCCTCAGGCTCAGTGAATATCAATGAATAATAACCTCGACTTCGCTTCGGTTATTATTTAAATAAGATTGGCTGGCCTTGAGCGGTGTATCAGATATATTCCATTCAGCTAGCATGATACTGAACGAGTCAAAGACGAGTAGCTGAATGGAATATATCTGATATACCACGAAAAAAAAGCCAGCCAATAATATTAATTATTATTATTCATACACATTCCTTTCAGGTGTTCAACGCGTCTTTCTCTTTCAAAATTCTCTCAAAATCTTCCGTATTTAACGAAGCAAACCTGGCGGCCATGTTCATTTACAAATCGTCCCAGTCGCTCACTAGCGTGGAAGTTTTACGTCTCCGACATGTGAAGTCATGTTGTCGTAAACCATATTCAATGCTCATTCTCCATTGGTGATGCAATACACATACACTACCGTTCAAAAGTTTGGGGTCACTTTGAAATGTCCTTATTTTTGAAAGAAAAGCACTGTTCTTTTCAATGAAGATCACTTTAAACTAGTCAGAAATCCACTCTATACATTGCTAATGTGGTAAATGACTATTCTAGCTGCAAATGTCTGGTTTTTGGTGCAATATCTCCATAGGTGTATAGAGGCCCATTTCCAGCAACTCTCACTCCAGTGTTCTAATGGTACAATGTGTTTGCTCATTGCCTCAGAAGGCTAATGGATGATTAGAAAACCCTTGTACAATCATGTTAGCACAGCTGAAAACAGTTGAGCTCTTTAGAGAAGCTATAAAACTGACCTTCCTTTGAGCAGATTGAGTTTCTGGAGCATCACATTTGTGGGGTCGATTAAATGCTCAAAATGGCCAGAAAAATGTCTCGACTATATTTTCTATTCATTTTAAAATTTATGGTGGTAAATAAAAGTGTGACTTTTCATGGAAAACACAAAATTGTCTGGGTGACCCCAAACTTTTGAACGGTAGTGTAGGATAAGCGATATACTCACAATATTGCATGCTTTCAAACTGAATGAATGAAACCTGCTGGAAGGGAATAGAACATGTTTTTATTCCATGGAAAAAGTGTCCTGTATGTATAATAATCATTTCACCTTCTGCGAATAATCGTTAAGTATAAACTGGCTTGCAGGGTGATTTACTCATTAATCCGAAACTTTTAAAATAGTTTTCTCTATACCATTATCATTCAAGAATTCATCCCGATCCTGAATAAAGTTGGTCACATCGATCAGAGGCCATGGAATCAAATCATAAGATCATTTCATAACAGATAGAATGGCATTACCGAATATCAAAACGTTTCCTTATGAAATGAAATCGTATCATGATAATAATCATAATAATCACAATCATAAACCGAATATTTATCTTTAAGAAAATGGGTTTTGACTATAGAGCATTAAATGCTGCAATTACAATATATTGTATAGCTGTGGCACTGCGATATGGACTGCAATTTTATATTTGGTCTGTAGAATGCTGAATTAAATAAATAAATAACCCTGCCTCATTTATGTAACAGACAGAACAACAGCACAGCAGCAGTTACTTCCTGTAAGTTTTGTCCCAAGCTGTGCACTTTCCCCACCGCTAGAAAGTCCAAATATCAAACTAGATGACCTCTGAACTCTACAGCAAACAAGAGCATTACATGTTATCACTGCATGCTTATAACACACAATCTTCAACAAGCCAATGAAACTGGTTTCCACTTTTGGTAAATTCATAATACAGCTTTCCCGGCACATAAACACAACCTGAACTCAAAAGAGATTTTTTTTTTTTACACTCTTAGTTTGTGTTACAAGTCATTTCACAGATGATTCCTAACTGAATATGGCATCATGTACACGTCGATGTAGATCATTAACATCATGTAGATTCAATCCAGTCCAATCTCAATGGTTAACCCTAGCGTCAGGTTATGTCATCATCAAAATACTCTGAATATAAAATGTTGCAGAAATGCTACTTTCTGTTGTTTTCTTTCAACATCACAAAAAAACGTGACGCTCTTTCCACTCCAATAAAATTCGGTTTCTTTAGTAACAGCTCATTCACAGTAGCCTGGGCCCGCCCATCCTAAGTGTGACGCAACACAAGGGCCTGTTGCGAGCTTAGTCTGGCCAGGCAAGCTATCTACAGCTCTTCCAAGCTCCCGAAAAATCGGGAACCAATCAACTTTGAGCATCTCCAACGGCCCTGGGTAGAGGCGTGTTCAAGGCACTGACGTAGTAGAACTGCGACCGGAAGCCATAGATTGTTTACAGAATCTATGCCAGAAGCGCTTCATTCACGCTTCCGCATCTCTTACGCATATGGCCCTTTTCCACTACCCTTTTTCAGCTCACTTCAGCTCGCTTCAGCTCACTTCAGCCCGACACGGCTCGCATTTCGACTACCAAAAACCAGCACGACTCGGCTCGCTTCAGCCCTGCTTAGCCCCTAAAACTCGCACCGTTTTGGAGTAGGGCTGAAGCGAGCCAAAGCGAGCCGAGTGAGGTTGGGGGCGTGAGCAGACACTCCCCTGTGCACTGATTGGTGAGGAGGAGTGTCCTCACATGCCCACACACGCCCCGCGAGCGCGCTGGGATCTGTAAACACCGCAAACCCGGAAGGAGAAGAATTACAAATTACGAGAATTTCTGAAGCCTTATGCGCCTCGCCTCATCTATACGCTCTTGCCAGTATCTGTCCGCGTTGTCGGTGACAACAAGCCACAGCACCAAGACCAGCAACACTAACGACTTCATGTCCTCCATGTTTATTGTTTACTATCCGGGTCGTGAGACTACCGCTTAAAAGATCACTGATGTCACTGTTTGCGCTGCTTAACGACATCACCTGACGTCCACCCACTTTCGCTAACTCCACCCAATGTGTCCACCCACTTCCAGCCAGCACGGTTCAGCGCGGTTGTAGTCGAAATGCAACTCCAACAGCCCCACTCAGCCCGACTCAGCCGCGTTTGTAGTGGAAAAGCGGCAATAGATGCTGTATTGAAAGCATTCAACGGGAAGTTCTCATTGAAAACGGAGCAAAGCGCAGCCCTGGAGGTATTTATTGAAAGGAAGGACGTTTTCGCCTTGCTCCCGACCGGCTTCGGTAAGATTTTAATCTACCGGTTAGCCCCGTCGCGTCGCATACGTCAGAGGAAAGAGTGATGTGATTGGTTTAAGCTTCGTCACAGCCTTTTCTGGCTTCGACCAGTAGCAAACTGAGGCATTTCAGGGAGGCGGGTCAACCACGGGCTCTGGGAAACGGTTGGGCTTAATATCTTGGCCAGACCAATAGCTCGGAGAGCTTTGAAGTCGCGTTACCCAGACTACATTCACAGGGACTTGAGCGACAAATCCAAACGCCTAAATTACAATCTAGCGTCACATTATTTCATCCAAAACAAGTCACTCGGAAAAATATATTGTTTTAGAAACAAACTGCTTTTCATTTCTGAGATTTTTTTTTTTAAATACGTCATGAAAATATCTTACGCTTTTTTCAGAATTTTTTTCGTTTCTATAGTAACAGCTCGTTCACGGGGACCTGTGTCGGAATGATGCTCATAATATAAGATTAATAAACGACGGATTAAAATAAAGAATTTCAGAATCCCGACAAACCCAAACTGAAAACCAATGTCTAGGGTTATGTTGTTTCATCCTAGAAATTTGATGCTACAGACACAAAATGCTTTTTAAATGTTCCATAAATACAACATTTAAATAATATTGGCTGGTGTTGAGTGGTACTCGTCTTCGACTCGTTCAGCATCATGCTAGCTGAATGGAATATATCTGATATACCATGAAAAAAAGCCAGCTAATAATAATAATAATAATAATCATAATAATATTATCATTATACATACACATTCCTTTCGGGTGTTCGACGTGTCTTTCTCTTTCCAAATTCTCTCAAAATCTTCTCTATTTAACGAAGCAAACCTGGCAGCCATGTTTGTTTACAAATTGTCCCAGTCGCTCACTAGTGCGGAAGTTTTAGTACATCTCCAACGTGTGATGTCATGTTAGCTTGACAACCATGCAATATCGTAAACCCTATTCAACGCTCATTCTCCATTGGGTAGACTGACGTACTACACGTAGGATAAGCAATATGCTAACATTATTGCATGCTATCAAACCAAATGAACGAAACCCGCTAGAAGGGAATAGAATACATGTTTTCATTCCACTGAAAAGTGTCCTGTATGTATAATCATCAAAAATACTATTCAGAAATATTACTCGTATCTGTTTTATTATAGCTGCAAAATAAATTCATTTAGCATCATGTAGTTGTTTTACAAAATAACCACAAGTTATTCGAATATGCAAATGTATGCATATTAACTAATTAAATGCATTTTGCATTCTTTTTCACGGCATATAATATCCATTTTACATGCCTTATATTTATTTATTTAAGAATAGATCAATGATGCACTATTGTCATACCATAACAGATATCCTTATCTTTAGAACAACAACAACTTTATTTATCACATGTACACTTAAAGGAGATATGCAGAACCATGGCCTCATTTTCGTTTATAAATGCCTTGAGACCTCAAGAATGGCACAAGAGTAGTTTTAAGCGTTAACAATAAATCTAATATAGTAATTTTTACGATTAAAGTGATTCATATAGGTAGCGGTCTGAGTGAACGACCTTGACGTCCGTAACGTCACAGCAGGAAGTCTATCGGTCTCATCGCCATTTCCGCTATACTAAAACACAGAGCTGACTGCGACTCCGATCCTCCATTTTGAGCTAATTTATCGCCATGCCACGTACATGTGTTGCTGGCGGGTGCAGCAACACGACAGAAGGTGGATTTATGTTGCATTCATAGCCCAAGAATGTTCAAACTGCAAAGATTTGGATGCGTTTTGCGAGAAGTTCACGGGCACATTGGGCGGCTATGAAGTGGTCTCTCCTCTGCTCTGCACATTTTACTGAAGACTCGTACGAGACCTCTGATCTGTTGAGGAGCGTTGGCCACAAGCCCATATTGAAAGAGGGTGCAGTATCAACAATTAAATAAAACTACAAGAAAAGGAAAGTATTTATTTTATTTATTTTTTTAAAAAGGAAAGCAAGTTCAGTTGCACCAGTTCTCCCGGAGCATGAGCCAAGGGTTGTTGCTAAAACCCGGGATGGAACAGGATATGGCATATTATCGCTCGGGCAGTGACCTCCCCACGGTTGTTGCTAAAACCGGTGACGTCCTGTTCCGTCCTGTCCTGGGTTTTAGTAATTGCCTGAGCTGAGCAGTAATGGCGGAGTACCCCATATGGACAAAATGGAGAATGAGTGGAGCAGCCGTCTAATTTCTCCGCTGGATATTGCTGCCATCTCACCCTTACATGGAAGAAGCGAATGAATGGAGAACTGAACGAACAACTGAAAGTCAGATTGTTTCAAAACAATCGGCCACAAGATTGGCCTTCAAGAAACGAGAACACAGACGGGTAAGCTCCGACTCGCATTTGGACCACGTTGTTTACCTGCATTTAGATTAATACATGTAACTTGTATAGTGTGTTTAAGTTACCGATATAAGATTATTTAATTTGCTTCAGAATGTGATTGTCTCAGTTCATCTGATTATTTAATTAGCATTTTACGTTTTATCAGTGAAAATGCATGCATGTACATGTATGTTGCATAAGTTATAACACCCATCCTGTTTTAGAGTCAACCCACAATCAATTAAGTCAAATCAGTCTTAGCTGAGCAAGTAGGTAATGGTATTTCTTACTTTCACCATAAGTTTTTATTGACATGACTTTGGTCTATAGCTGTCAAAGGCCTCGGCCTTAAAACCGGTTACCGCAGTAACGTCACGCACTCAGGGCTGGCTGGCTCAGCGGGGCAGCTCGAATGCCAATTTTGCGGTCGATTTTAACTCTCAAAAATATATTTTTTATTCCCATTTATGCAGCATACAAGAGTCAAGGATGGAGATACTATCCACTCAGAAATTTATTTAAAAATAAAGGTTCTGCGCATATCCTTGAAGCACAGTGAAATTCCTCACTGCATTTAACCCATCTTAAAGCTAGACTGCCTTTCAACTGTAGGTCATAAAAAGAATTTTCCCCGACACCCAATTATTTTTGTTTAGTGGACCGAAAGCTACCGAATTCAAATCACAGACTTCCAATTTTATTAGTTTTTTAAAAATCGAACAATTAATGACTTTAGGGCCATGTGGCCTTAAAATTCTCTGCTATTTTTTCCTGCTTCACCATGACCCAATTCAAGATACTACGTCATGCATGACGTGGTGGGCTTTCCCTGTTCGCGCAAGGCATTGTGGGATACAAATTTGAAAAAGGAGAGAAAAATGGAGGACGTGAGTGTGCGAATAAAACGTGAAAGACCGACTACAGTAACAGAAAGTGAGAAGAAAAGACGTTATGTTATATACGAAGGAAAGGAAACGCAGGACCAAACTAATAAATATCGGCGGTCAGCGAGCACCTCGGTGCGATCAGCTGTTCGTTTAGCGACACAATGATGGAACTGCCAGTGCACGCTCAAAGGGAAACCTGTAGATGGCAATAACGCAACACTGGATGCCAGCTGCCGTAAAACCCAAAAGAAGGTGGTAAACCTGCGCATGCGCGCGCGCGCACACACACACAGTCTTCCTCTGTCTGCTCAATGCAAGAGATTTCATGCACATTATTTGCTTTAATCCCCTCAAATTAAATAACTTCCCAGCCACAGAACAGAATGGCTGGATATTTTGTGAGATATTACAGAAATAAATACACTACCGTTCAAAAGTTTGGGGTCACTCAGACAATTTTGTGTTTTCCATGAAAAGTCACACTTTTATTTACCACCATAAGTTGTAAAATGAATAGAAAATATAGGTCAAGACATTTTTCTGGCCATTTTGAGCATTTAATCGACCCCACAAATGTGATGCTCCAGAAACTCAATCTGCTCAAAGGAAGGTCAGTTTTATAGCTTCTCTAAAGAGCTCAACTGTTTTCAGCTGCGCTAACATGATTGTACAAGGGTTTTCTAATCATCCATTAGCCTTCTGAGGCAATGAGCAAACACATTGTACCATTAGAACACTGGAGTGAGAGTTGCTGGAAATGGGCCTCTATACACCTATGGAGATATTGCACCAAAAACCAGACATTTGCAGCTAGAATAGTCATTTACCACATTAGCAATGTATAGAGTGGATTTCTGATTAGTTTAAAGTGATCTTCATTGAAAAGAACAGTGCTTTTCTTTCAAAAATAAGGACATTTCAAAGTGACCCCAAACTTTTGAACAGTAGTGTATACATCACAATGACCACATTTCAGAGGGAACTAAAGTTCACCGATTTTAGGAAATCAAAAGGCCGTCTAGCTTGAAGCAGTGACTGTGTTTACATGCACATAGAGAAAATCGAATTTCTGCCGTTGCTCGACTGAAATCGAAGTTCTAAATGCCATGGATACACCTTAGCTAGGCTGAAATTGAACCGAACTTGATTTCTCGTAATCGAGCTATACGACCTAGATTATGCGATTTTTGCCGAGCTACTTAGTGCATGTAAACCCTATCGAGCTATGTAGTCGAGCTACTTACTTCAGCACTGCCCCTTCCGGAAGTGACGAGTGACGAGACCACAAGCGGGAAACACGACAGCCTCGGTCGGCATGACAACAGTAGCAGCGAGCAGCAGAAGAGGTCAGGAGGAACAAACGAAGAAGAGAAAATGGCGAGCAGAAACGTGCACTTCTGGAGCAATGAGGAGACAGAGTTCATGCTCATTCAGCTTAAGGAGTTGAATATATTAAAATTCATGGACCGGAGAAAAACGCGCAATGGAGAACACGGAACTGATAACTTTGTTTACACTCTTGAATAGCTCTTCTTCATGACGACAACCGGAAGTGTACCAACACGATGGGGCGTGTAGCGCCACCTGTGGCTCGGGTGCACAATGTACCTCACACAATAGCTCGATTTCCTTGTGTGTATGTAGGATTGGATTTCTCTGGCACCCCTGCTGGGACCCTTTGCTCGATTACCGACAGCAGCTCGATTTGGATGTGCATGTAAACGTACTGACTGAACAGACACATGCTACAGCACCCGGGGAGCAGTTAGGGGTCAAGTGCCTTGCATTCAAGGGCACTTCAGTCAGTGTCTGTCCCATGTTAACCTAACCACATATCTTTGGACTGTGGAGGAAACCGGAGCACCCGGAGGAAACCCACGCAAATACAGGGAGAACATGCACACTCCAAACAGAAAGGCCCTCATCAGCCACTGGGCTTGAATGCAGAACCTTCTTGCTGTGAGGCGACAGTGCTAACCACGACACCACAATGCTGCCCTAAAATCTTAGCGATGACACAAAATACCAACGTGGACAGTGTAAGACAGAAAGCACAACTTTATTCATCACACACTTGTGAAATTCCTCTCTGCATTTAACCCATCTGAAGCAGTGAACACACACACGAGCAATTAGCACACACACATACCCAGAGCAGTGGGTAGCCATGCTAACAGCGCCCAGGGACCAGTTGGGAGTTAGGTGCCTCGCTCAACAGTACCTCAACCCAAGGCCGTCCCATATTAACCTAACCGCATGTCTTTGGACTGTGGGGGAAACCCAAGCAGACACGGAGAGAACATGCAAACTCCACACAGAAAGACCCTCACCGGCCGCTGGGCTCGAACCCAGAACCTTTTTGCTGTGATGCGACCGTGCTAACCACTTCTAAGTGAATCTAAGTGGCTTGATTGTTGCCATCCTCTTTTCTTGTGAAAAGTTGTGTCATCCTGTATGTACTTGTGTGGCGCGTAAACAGCTAACTTGTCTTAACTAAGTCAAGGCTGAAAACATCTGTTTAATCAAGCCTTGTGTTAATGGTGTTTATGAGGTAAAGGTGTAGATCTAGAGGGTCCTCAGACATAGAGTGGTTTGGTAAACTGGGATGTATGGATGCTGTCAGTCCCCCACTCGCTTGCTCACTCGAGTTTGTTGATGGTGTAGTGGTTGCTGCTTTATGTCCTGGGGCTCCCTCATGCCTGTGTTACCTTCTGGCTCTCTCCTTTTAGTTATGCTGTCATAGTTAGTTTTGCCGGAGTCCCTGCTTGTACTCAGTGCAATATGTATACTGTTCCTACTTATTCAGGTGACATTGGGCATACCTAACAACCTGTGTTTTCTCTCCCCCCCCAATCTGTCCCTCTGAGTTACATGTCGGTCCTGGGATCGAGCTGCTGACCTCTTCTGCTCCTCGGACCTGCCTGATCCATCCTGGTGTCCTGTGTCTGGTTGGAGTCTCATCGCATTGCTCCTGTTGAGGACAGCCCCATGTGGACAGTTGAAAGTCACACTTGGACGATGCTCTGGACGCTTACAGTAATGCTTTTATGACTGAGGACTACAGTTGACTTACTAACGTTAGGACTGCAGTTGTGGAAACTCAAGTTTCCATCAATGAAGAGTTTATAACATCAACGAAACTGACTTCATGTTAAAACTGTTCATGTTGTCTGATGTCGCCCCAATGAGGATGGGTTCCCTTTTAAGTCTGGTTCCTCTTTCGCCACCGTTGCGCTCATTGAAGAATCAGAAGCCTTTATTTGTCTGCACACTTCAAACACAGTGAAATTCAACCTCTGCATTTAACCCATCTGAAGCAGTGAACACACGTGCACACACACTCAGAGTAGTGGGCAGCCATGCCAGAGCAGTCAGCGGTCAAGTACCTTGCTCAACCTGGGCACCCGGAGGAAACCCACGCAGACACAGAGAGAACATGCAAACTCCACACAGCCCTTTTCCACCAAATCAGTTCCAGGGCTGGTTCGGGGCCAGTGCTTAGTTTGGAACCAGGTTTTCTGTTTCCACTGACAAAGAACGGGCTCTGGGCTACAGGGCTCTACAGTGCGCACATTTCACTCGCATTTGCGAGCGAATTTTTCGGCATGCGAACGATGAAAAAAAACCACGCACATTCGTGCGAGGGCTTCTTGCGGCCGACAATTTAGGAAAGCACTGAGTACAGACGCGACGAGTTGAACATTCTAAAATGTATCAAACGTTAAACTGCAAAGTATGTAAATCCAGCGCTGGATAGCCTACCTAATATCATTTTTTACACTAGAGACAAGAAAATTACATCAATGTGTTCAGGAAAGCCTTGTGGCGCTCAATGTGAAAGAATTTTGTGAATATCTCCTTCCGTTTTCATGTAAATCCCCGTTGTTTGGAGGGAGCACTCTGAGAAAATCCTTCACTTTCTGTGTGACACTCTGTGTCTCTGCGCTCAGCGCGCGGGTGGGGGAGGGGCTGCTCCCTCTCATACCCCTTTTCCACCAAATCAGTTCCAGGGCTGGTTCGGGGCCAGTGCTGGTGCTGGTTCACAACTCGTTCAACTTGCGAGCCAGCTGAGAACCAGCTTGCTTTTCCATCGCTCGCGGTGCTAAGAGAAGACACGTCATTACGTCGCTGTATACGTCAGTTACGTCGTTGTATACATCATTACGTCGCTGTATACGCCAGTTACGTCGCTACATTTGCATAAACCTTGGCGCGAATATCGAAGCAAAAACAACGCGGAAGAAGCAGCAGCAACAACAACAATAATAATGGATGACTTCGCGTTTGTACAGCTGCTGCTTCTCGTTGCTTAAAAATGGTGATCTTTCGCG
Organism: Neoarius graeffei; assembly: GCF_027579695.1. NCBI lineage: Eukaryota > Metazoa > Chordata > Actinopteri > Siluriformes > Ariidae > Neoarius > Neoarius graeffei. The sequence continues at coordinate 84,347,775 of NC_083578.1, forward strand.
GTCTTGTTATTGTTGTCGGTCTTAACAACTCCGCCCCCCTGCTGACGTAAGCGGTTCTTTCCTCTGGCCCAGCAGAGAGTTGGTGCTAGCCTGGAACCGTTTTTTCTGGCCCCAGAGCCAGTTCTTTGTCAGTGGAAACAGAAAACCCGGTTCCAAACTAAGCACTGGCCCCAAACCAGCCCTGGAACTGCTTTGGTGGAAAAGGGGCATCAGAGAGACACAGGCTTGTAGCATCATGGCAGTGTAATGAGTAACGGCCTGTATTGTTGTAAGTGTGTGTGTGTTCAGTGTTGTGTACGTGTGTCTGTGTGTGTGTTCTGCCTGCGCCTTGCTCCCTGTCTGTAGTTGCGTGCATTGCCTCTGTCTTGCACTGCGGTGGTTCCCACGGTAGCTGGGGGGGAGAGTGAAAAAGTTACATTTTTTTGCCGTTCTGCCATGCTAGTGCGTTTTACCGGGCCATGAGATTTCAGCATTTTTATTCTTCTCGGTCTGTAGCTTGAATAAGTTTAGGCTACTGAATAACATTTTAAGTTAAAGTTGAATCTGGTGCTTTTGTGCTGACGCTACAATAGCCTACTATCACAATAAATATCCCCCGTAACATTTCCCGTTTTCTACTCATCTTTCTGTGATTGCCCTGCTTTCCCACGGTTGTATGTTGCGGGTGTGGCATTAGGTGGGAAAAGTGCTTTTTAGGGATTCATCAGATCATTCAACTGAGAGATAACGGAGAGCTGGTTCGGACAGAGCTGAGAAATATATTCGCTATGCAGAGTATAACGGCGTTTTTTAAAAGCAATGATGGTGGAAACAAGAATAAAAGAACGGACGAGGAAGAAAGTGTAGTGAAGAAAGCTAGAACGACGGGAGAAGGTGCGGGAAAATTATATAATGAGATGGAAAGCACACACCCCCGTGCAAACATTTAGATGGGAACATACAACACAGCAGAAAAACAAATAATATACAGTATATACAAATGGTGCATGTCACAACACAGCAGGAAAACAAAGAATATATATACACAACTGGGCATGTTGAGTTGCAGATGTTAATTGCACATTAGTTATAGAAACTCAGTTCAGCTACAAAACTCAGGATATTGCACTGTATTTGGTATTGCATTGTATTGGGTATGCAGGCTTTCGTCTAAACGGGGGAACAGGGGCGCTGCGCCCTCTTACTCTCGGCGTGCGCCCCCTTACCGACTCCATGAAAACATCCCAGCAACACTACGTGACAATGTGTCTGATCATCAAATACGTTATAATTGCTCCAAAAATATTCCAATCATAGTAGATACACCGCCAGACGGTGCAAAAACAATCCGAATTGGCATTTTCCAGACTGAGGCGCCATGTTGTTTAGTTGTTTACTTGTCGCGGCTGCTCTCGCGAGATTTGACATGGGTTACATGCAAGGTCAGCTGACTTGTAGAGCGAGATTTTTCGAGACTGAATGACCTTTCACCCACCGGCGCAGGAGCTTTTGACAGAAGTAGTTCACGAGTTGTTTTTGTTGACACTTGGGCATTTAAAGATGTCATCCTGCGGCACGAAGCGGAAGAAAGCCAAAGACTGTCCGGGGCAGAAGAAGATTAGGCCAAATAAAAAAATAAAAAAAAAAGTGTGTTTCCGGTAACCCGACCGATCAAGAATTTCCGCGTCGAAATTGCAGACCGTAAAGTTTTTATTACAAATTTCCCTCGATATTTTAGTGTAAGCGGCGTTAGTTTGTCATAATTTTTTGTTTTAACGCATTCAAGTTGTGAAAGAAACGATAAAAAGTAAAATGTTTCGCCACTTCTATCAGCCCTCCTCCATAAACTGAGCCGAGCCGCCATTTTGAATCCTCATTCAAGGCTGTAATGCAAATTGCTTCCTTTTCAGTATACAAGTGCACTTCCATGGCAGGGAAAAACACTACATTTTGCCACCTATGTAGTCCCCTATTTATACAAATAGGAGTCATTCAGGATTCAGCCATGTTTTTGCTCAACCCAAGTTCTACAGTAGGCTAGGCCGTCTGCTTTTAATGGAAGTAGCCTAGCCTAGGACGTTATTTTCACGTTATTTCTTGATAAGGTGTTTTCACGTTATTACATGAAAATATCATGAAATATCGCTTCCGTATATCATAACTCGAACTCTCGCAATATTTTTTTTATTCGTTTAAAGATTTAAAACACTTATTTTATTATGATGTGTGGTATAAAGGATTCTGTGCCAAAATACTATTTTGTAAGATGTTTACTTGTGTTAATTTTTTCGAAAAAAAAAAAACTTTCCTACCTACCGACCTTATTTTAGTATTTCATGTTACCGGAAACACACTATTTTTTTTTTTTTTGGCCTTACTTCTTTCTTTTTCAATGTTGACAGACAATTTGTTACAATTTCCCTCTCAGATAGCCTCAGAATGTCCCATTGGAGCATTTTTCAAAGGCTTTGCACGGCGGGGGGGACGACAACCGGCACCATCTCCCCCGCTTCGCTCCCTCGCCATGGTGAGCGCCCTCATACTAAATTTTTCTAGAAAAAACCCTGGTATGGATGTAAAAGTGTAGAAATAGAAATATAAAATATACAAAAGCTATAAAAACTAAAAAGTTGCTCTGTGAGGTTGCACTGTAATAAGTATTGCACTGTATCAGGTAAGTGTGAGAATATTGTCCTTTTAGGTCCTTGTTGGTGCATTGTTGCACCTGCCAGAAGTGGCATCAGTCAGTGCATGTAATTAGCCTTTTCACATTACGTCACTTGCAGAAGAACCTCACATCCGTTTTCAGCCTTTTGAATGGAAGAAGAGGCGGCATGCTAATCTGCTGGCTAACAAGTAGCAACCATAGAAAGTCAGTAAACTTCCTTTCCAAAACAAGGCAGATAGGTGACTGGAATGGTTGCTAACAATACGTAATGATAAACAACAATGCGCAATATTATTATAAATCTTATCTGTGAATGACACAGTTTTGTTAACATATGTTGCCGCCGTATACCTCTTCTTCCATTCAAAAGGCTGAAAACGGATACGAGTTCCCCTGCAAGTGACGTAATGTGAAAAAGGCTAATTGTTCAAGGTGGTTATGGCCTGTGGGAAAAAACTGTTTTTGAGTCTGTTGGTCCTTGCTTTGATGCACCTGTAACGCCTGCCTGAGGGCAGCAAGTCAAAGAACTCTGAGCCAGGGTGGGAGCTGTCCTTGATGATGTTGTTAGCTCTGCTGAGCTCTGCTCTCTGTTTAGCTACTGTTTGTTCATTCATTCAGTTGTTCGTTATTCATTTGTTTGTTCATTCATTCGTTCATTCTCAACTGAATTTTGCATTTTATGTGTTGGTGTGTCTAAGGTTTGCGCTGCAATAAACCTTTAAAATGAAAACCTACTTGTGCTTGTGCCCCCATTTTTTTCCCTGTGCTCCTAAAATTTTTAACTTAGGAGCACGTGTGCTCCTGAAAAAAAATTTAGCGTAGAGCCCTGCTGGGCCAGAAAAACCAGTTCCAGGGTAGCACCAGCTCTTTGCTGGGCTAGAGGAAACAACTGCTTACGTCGGGGGGGGGGGGGAGTTGTTAAGACCAACAACAATAGCAAGACCGCGAGAGGGCGCCATTTTTAAATAAGCGACGAGAGATCGTGGATGCAGTACAGCAGCAGTCATCCATTATTGTTGTTGTTGTTGCTGCTTCTTCTTCTCCGTGTTGTTGTTTATGCAAACGCAGCGATGTAACTGATGACGTGGCTCCCCTTAGCACCCTGAGCTATGGAAAAGCAAACTGGTTCTCAGCTGGTTCGCAAGTACCCCCTTTTCCACCAAATGAGTTCCAGGGCTGGTTCGGGGCCAGTGCTGGTGCTGGTTCACAACTCGTTCAACTTGCGAGCCAGCCGAGACACAGTTTGCTTTTCCATAGCTCGGGGTGCTAAGGGGAGCCACGTCATTACGTCACTGTATATGTCAGTTACGTCGCTGCGTTTGCATAAACCTTGGCGCGAACATTAAAGCAACAACAACACATACCCCTTTTCCACCAAATCAGTTCCAGGGCTGGTTCGGAGCCGGTGCTGGTTCACAACTCGTTCAACTTGCGAGCCAGCTGAGAACCAGCTTGCTTTTCCATCGCTCGCGGTGCTAAGAGAAGACACGTCATTATGTCGCTGTATACGTCAGTTACATCATTGTATACATCATTACGTCGTTGTATACGTCAGTTACATCGCTACGTTTGCATAAACCTTGGCGCGAATATCGACGCAAAAACAACGCGGAAGAAGCAGCAGCAACAACAACAGCAATAATAATAATAATGGATGACTTCGCGTTTGTACAGCTGCTGCTTCTTGTCGCTTAAAAATGGCGATCTTTCACGGTCTTGTTATTGTTGTCAGTCTTAACAACTCCGCCCCCCCGCTGACGTAAGCGGTTCTTTCCTCTGGCCCAGCACAGAGTTGGTGCTAGCCTGGAACTGGTTTTTCTGGCCCCAGAGCCAGTTCTTTGTCAGTGGAAACAGAAAACCCGGTTCCAAACTAAGCACTGGCCCCGAACCAGCCCTGGAACTGCTTTGGTGGAAAAGGGGCATCTTAAGAAGCAACAACAACAACGGATGACTTCGCGTTTGTAAAGCTGCTGCTTCTCGTCGCTTAAAAATGGTGACCTTTCGCGGTCTTGCTATTGTTGTTGGTCTTAACAACTCCGCCCCCCCCGCTGACGTAAGCGGTTCTTTCCTCTGGCCCAGCAGAGAGTTGGTGCTAGCCTGGAACTGGTTTTTCTGGCCCCAGAGCCAGTTCTTTGTCAGTGGAAACAGAAAACCCGGTTCCAAACTAAGCACTGGCCCCGAACCAGCCCTGGAACTGCTTTGGTGGAAAAGGGGCATCTTAAGAAGCAACAACAACAACGGATGACTTCGCGTTTGTAAAGCTGCTGCTTCTCGTCGCTTAAAAATGGCGACCTTTCGCGGTCTTGCTATTGTTGTTGGTCTTACCAACTCCCCCCGCCGCTGACGTAAGCGGTTCTTTCCTCTGGCCCAGCAGAGAGTTGGTGCTAGCCTGGAACCGGTTTTTCTGGCCCCAGAGCCAGTTCTTTGTCAGTGGAAACAGAAAACCCGGTTCCAAACTAAGCACTGGCCCCGAACCAGCCCTGGAACTGCGTTGGTGGAAAAGGGGCATCTTAAGAAGCAACAACAACAACAACGGATGACTTCGCATTTGTAAAGCTGCTGCTTCTCGTCGCTTAAAAATGGCGACCTTTCGCGGTCTTGCTATTGTTGTTGGTCTTAACAACTCCGCCCCCGCTGACGTAAGCGGTTCTTTCCTCTGGCCCAGCACAGAGCTGGTGCTAGCCTGGAACCGGTTTTTCTGGCCCCAGAGCCAGTTCTTTGTCAGTGGAAACAGAAAACCCGGTTCCAAACTAAGCACTGGCCCCGAACCAGCCCTGGAACTGCTTTGGTGGAAAAAGGGTGCTCGCCGGCCGCTGGGTTCGAACCCGGAACCTTCTTGCTGTGAGGGTGAGGCGACCGTGCCACCCATGTTTTAAGTCGTTCAAATTCTGTAAAAGCTGCGCTACAGAAATAAACTGGACCAAAAAACACAGACATTGTGAAGTTTCCGATGTCAGGTTTTCACACTAGAGGAACCTCTCTTCAGTGGTTCACTGGAAAGTAAAACTGATGCATGTTGTTGTTGTTGTTTTTATTCGAGGTTAAATGATAAAAAGATGTAATGAAACAGCTTGGGCACTTTCTAGACAGCTAGCTAGGGCCATTCTGGGGACTTGGAAAAGCGTCCAAGCAAGGAAAGACAAGAACGCATTGAGTCACGCGCTGCTGTTTGTTTGTTTGTTTGTTGCGTTAAAATGCAAGCAGCAGCGCGTTCTGAACGTGACAAAGTGGCAACAAAACTCGCTGTTTTTGTTCCAAGAGAGAGGCATCAGAGCCAAAGTTGAAGAGGAAATCGCTGTTGTGTGTGTGTGGTGGGACTGAAGCTCAGCCCCCACCGCTCTGCAATCCCAACTCTCCCTGCGCTTTGCTCAAAACCCCGCGTGCAGGAAAAACCATCAGCCATATCGACGTCTCGCGCTGGTTAAACTGTATCCGTGTCGCGTGCGTTCTTTTTTTTTAAGAGGCTTTTAAAGACGCACGTCCGCAAAAACAAAAACAATGCAAATGCAAACGCAATCTTTCGGTGTCTCGAAACGTTGATTATTTATAATAATTATATATATATCTATATATATCTATATAGCTATAGATATATATATACACACACATATATGTATATATAAACATACATTTATAAGCACCAGGAAGAGGTTGGGGAAATGCACGCTTACCGAACAACACGTCGAGCTCGCGCCGTCGTTTCCGACCCGTTCCTGAGACTCTCCTTCGATTAGCGATACTTTGCGCGCGCTACTGAGCATGTGCGAGCTACCGGGGGAAGTCCGACTTTCACACAACAACACTGAACGTTGAACAGATCGACTGTGCATCAACGTTAACGCTGCTGCACGAGACCGGTTGAACGCCTCGTGCATGACGTTGCACCGTTGACACGCCCACACTGGCGTCTTAGCTCGCGAATAGAAACATTATATACACTTAAGATGCACTTTATAACCAACGTGCCAGTCTTATAACAATAGAACACACGCCTCATGGAACCAAGTTGTTGGATTCTGATTGGTCAGAACAGCAGCCCTGACAAATCATAGGCTGAGGCAGGTCATTATTCAAATAGCATCGTTCAATATCATGCTAGCAGAATGGAATACGTCTGCTACGGTGGTGCTTGAAAGTTTGTGAACCCTTTAGAATTTTCGATATTTCTGTATAAAGCGTTATCAGATTTTCACCCAAGTCCTAAAAGTAGATAAAGAGAACCCAGTTAATTAAACAAACGAGACAAAAATATTATCTCATCTCATTATCTGACACATAAGGGGTGTTCACACGGCACATATTTGCATCGATGCTGCACCGATGTATTTTGTTGCGATATATCTTACACCGGTGTAAATTTTGTGGAGCGTTCACACGTCACAAACCTGCTTACTAGAGAGAAGCGTGTTAGCGCCGGTGCAGCCCCACTTGCGTTCACACGGCAGTTTTTGCGACCGTGCTATACAATAGTAATAATGCGGAAATTAAATATGCGCATGCGTGAAAATGTACTTCCTTTTCCCGGTTGTCATGACATCACTAAGCGGCGGGAAAACAACGTGGATGAAGTTCTGTTGTTGTTGATATTCGCCATTTTGGAAGCGCAAAATACCAGGATGCAAATTATGCAATGCCCGTATGTAATCAACTCTCCTCACGCGTAGCAAGTCTACCCCTGTAGCGTTCAGACGTCCTATTTTATATCGGTGCTGCCCCGCAAACTAGCATTTACTCCGGAGTAAATTTCTTAAACCACCTCCCGAGCAGGGTTAGATTTGCACCGGTTTAAGCAGCTTTCAGGGGCTACACCACTATAACTTTGTACCGTGTGAACGCTCTACCGGGGCAGCCGCGGTGCTACACCGGAGTAAAAGTTGCCGTGTGAACACCCCTATTATCTCTAGCCGCAGGCAAGCTGGAGTCTATCCCAGCTGACTACGGGCGAAAGGCGGGGTACACCCTGGACAAGTCGCCAGGTCATCACAGGGCTGACACATAGACACAGACAACCATTCACACCTACGGTCAATTTAGAGTCACCAGTTAACCTAACCTGCATGCCTTTGGACTGTGGGGGAAACCGGAGCACCCGGAGGAAACCCACGCGGACAACATGCAAACTCCACACAAAAAGACCCTCGCTGGCCACGGGGCTCAAACCCGGACCTTCTTGCTGTGAGGCAACAGCGTTAACCACTACACCAAAAATATTATACTTGGTCATTTATTTATTGAGGAAAATGATGAATATTACAGGCGGTACAGTGTTGGAGTGGTTAGCACTGTCGCCTCACAGCAAGAAGGTCCTGGGTTCGAGCCCAGCAGCCGGCGAGGGCCTTTCTGTGTGGAGTTTGTATGTTCTCCCCGTGTCTGTGTGGGTTTCCTCCGGGTGCTCCGGTTTCCCCCACAGTCCAAAGACATGCAGGTTAGGTTAACTGGTGACTCTAAATTGACCGTAGGTGTGAGTGTGAATGGTTGTTTGTCTCTATGTGTCAGCCCTGTGATGACCTGGCGACTTGTCCAGGGTGTACCCCGCCTTTCGCCTGTAGTCAGCTGGGATAGGCTCCAGCTTGCCTGCGACCCTGTAGAACAGGATAAGCGGCTACAGATAATGGATGGATGGATCCAATATTACATATCTGTGAGTGGCAAAAGTATGTGAACCTCTAGGGTTAGCAGTTAATTTGAAGGTGAAATTAGAGTCAGGTGTTTTCAATCAGTGGGATGACAATCAGGTGTGAGTGGGCACCCTGTTTTATTTAAAGAACAGGGATCTATCAAAGTCTGATCTTCACAAAACATGTTTGTGGAAGTGTATCATGGCACGACCAAAGCAGATTTCTGAGAACCTCAGAAAAAGCGTTGTTGATGCTCATCAGGCTGGAAAAGGTTACAAAACCATCTCTAAAGAGTTTGGACTCCACCAATCCACAGTCAGACAGATTGTGCACAAATGGAGGAAATTTAAGACCATTGTTACCCTCCCCAGGAGTGGTCAACCAACAAAGATCACTCCAAGAGCAAGGCGTGTAATAGTCGGCGAGGTCACAAAGGACCCCAGGGTAACTTCTAAGCAACTGAAGGCCTCTCTCACATTGGCTAATGTTAATGTTCAGGAGTCCACCATCAGGAGAACACTGAACAACAATGGTGTGCATGGAAGGGTTGCAAGGAGAAAGTCACGGTTCTCCAAAAAGAACATTGCTGCTCGTCTGCAGTTTGCTAAAGATCACGTGGATGAGCCAGAACGCTGTTGGAAAAATGTTTTGTGGATGGATGAGACCAAAATAGAACTTTTTGGTTTAAATGAGAAGCATTATGTTTGGAGAAAGGAAAACACTGCATTCCAGCATAAGAACCTTATCCCATCTGTGAAACATGGTGGTGGTAGTATCATGGTTTGGGCCTGTTTTGCTGCATCTGGGCCAGGACAGCTTGCCATCATTGATGGAACAATGGATTCTGAATTATACCAGCGAATTCTAAAGGAAAATGTCAGGATATCTGTCCATGAACTGAATCTCAAGAGAAGGTGGGTCATGCAGCAAGACAACGACCCTAAGCACACAAGTCGTTCTACCAAAGAATGGTTAAAGAAGAATAAAGTTAATGTTTTGGAATGGCCAAGTCAAAGTCCTGACCTTAATCCAATGGAAATGTTGTGGAAGGACCTGAAGCAAGCAGTTCATGTGAGGAAACCCACCAACATCCCAGAGTTGAAGCTGTTCTGTACGGAGGAACGGGCTAAAATTCCTCCAAGCCGGTGTGCAGGACTGATCAACAGTTACCGCAAACGTTTAGTTGCAGTTATTGCTGCACAAGGGGGTCACACCAGATACTGAAAGCAAAGGTTCACATACTTTTGCCACTCACAGATATGTAATATTGGATCGTTCTCCTCAATAAATAAATAACCAAGTGTAATATTTTTGTCTCATTTGTTTAACTGGGTTCTCTTTATCTACTTTTAGGACTTGTGTGAAAATCTGATGATGTTTTAGGTCATATTTATGCAGACATATAGAAAATTCTAAAGGGTTCACAAACTTCCAAGCACCACTGTATACCACGAAAAAAGGCAGCCATTATTATTCAGGGGCGTAGCTAGGATTTTTCAAAGCGGGGGTCACACACTGACTGCCAGCCTGAGTACATACCTGCAGGTTTGTAAATATTGACTTAGTACTAGAATAGAACTATGAAAAATATGTAACAAAAATAATTACCATTGCTAGTTTTAGGTAGCTTAGAAACCGGCTCTTCCATTATTGCTGTTTCTTCCACGTTTTCTTGATGTTGTGTTCTAGAAACGGCACTAAACCTTAGCTTCGAAGCCACAAAATGCAACTTTGATGGAAAAATATATATATAATAAATTGCTTACCTCTCTTCACATTGAAAGAAGGAGGAAAGTTTCGCTTGTTTTGACATGGCGAATTATTAACACGAGGAAATACTCATAATTTGCAACTAAACAGACTCCAGCTACACTGGCAGCTTGACCATGCTTTCTAGTGCGATCGTGTTGCGCTTGCACAGAACTGGGTTTTCGCGCCTACAACCACAGGAAGTCCATACAAGGTTATCGAAACGCTAATGAGGCTGAGGTGACAATCTAGTTAAAAAAAAAAAGTTAGAAAAATTACAGTGGGCACTTTTCTAATATTCTTATGTGGCTATTGAAAAATTGTATTGTCTGACAAGGGGGGGGGGGGGGGGGGGGGGTCACGGGCACCCCAGGACACAAACACCCCCCCAACTACACCCCTGTTGTTATTATTATTATACATACACATTCCTTTCGGGTGTTCAACGTGCTTTTCTCTTCCAAAATTTTCTCAAAATCGAGCATGTTTAATGAAGCAAAACCTGGCAGCCATGTTTGTTTACAAATTGTCACAGTTGCTCGCTAACGCGGAAGTGTTACATCTCCGACGTGTCTCTTTTCCAGTTTTTCAATATCCATTGGTATGTTTTTCTCTTGTAAATACGTATGAAGAATATCTAATGAAGTTTTAGTAGCCTTTCGGGTGTTCAGTGCATCTTTTTCTTTCCCACTGAACAAAGAAATGCTTCTGCACAGCCAGAAAATGTTCTCATTGGCTATTCGCATCAACTCTGATGTGTATTGACAACCATGCAATATCGTAAACCATATTCAACGCTCATTCTCCATTGGGTAGAGTGACATAATACATGTAGAATAAGTGATATGCTAACAATATCGCATGCTATCAAACAAGATTAATGAAACCCGCTAGAAGGGAATCGAACACGTTTTTATTCCATCAAAAAAGTATCCTGTATGTATAATATTTAACAGTTATTCCACAAAATCGAGGCGTACATGAGCTGATAGCCGACGAGGCACGTAGCACTGAATTGGCTATAAGCCATGTACGATGAGATTGAGTGGAATAACTGTTTTATTCTGTCCACATTCACTGGATTTTGAGAAACACAGCATTTTTATTTTTTGCAAATTCGATAAATGAAAACTTTATACAAAACCCCCGACAAAATAATTTCCGCTTAGAATGTAAACAAACTGGCGAAATGACAGGAGCACTTTGTGAAAAATGCGATAATAATAATAATAATTCTTGAAAAATAAAAGATGCATTCTTACCATCAAATACTTTCATTCCATATTTTGTTGCGTTTTTTGGTATTTTTGGGGTTTTGTTTTCGAGTAGAGTTTTTATTTCATCCTCGGTTGGTTCAGCAACACGCTCCGCCATTTTGTTTTTCTCTACTCACGGTATATGAGTTGATAGCCTAGTAGTAGAGTAGCCAATCAGAGTGCCTGATTGCTCATATCCAGTGAATGTGGATAGAATAATCACTGATATTCACTGAGCCTGAGGCGGATAATTGGTTGAGTATAAATACACGTGATTAAAATAACTTATTTCAGACTTCAAAATCAGCATGTAAATGTAATAACGGCGCGGCGCAGACTTGTGTCACTTATCTACGCCAACTCACATAAAATACTTTGTTTTGAAATCGATAAAATTAATCACAGTCCCACCTTACCTTTGAATAGTTTTAGAGCAAACTTCGTAGCATCTTTAGTGCTTTTAGGAACAGCGTTTTCTTTCATCATTTGTAATTCTTCCTCACTTACGGTGACGAAGCAATCGGCCGCCATTTTGCTGAGTCGCTCAAGATGATTATTGAGAAATAGTAGAAATACGCAGGTGATTATAGGAAATCGCATATGCTGATTGGTTGAGAGATTTGTACTATTTCTCGATTCGTCACCGTAAGAAAAAGCCTTTATATGCACAGCCAAATTCCTCCTCTGCATTTAAGCCATCTGAAGCAGTGAACGCACACAACTGAGCAACGAGCACACACACATGTGTGTATATATATATATATATATATATATATATCCAGAGCCGTGGGCAGCTATGCTACAGCGCCTGGGGAGCAGTTGGGGGTTAGGTGTCTTGCTCAAGGGCACTTCAGCCATGATACAGAGGGAGGGGAAAGTGCTGTTCATTCACTCAGCTCCCCTCACAATTTTCCTGGTGGTCCTGGGAATCGAACTGGCAATCTTTTGGGCTCAAGACTGCTTCACTAACCTTCAGGCCATGGCTGCCCCCATAGTGAGGAAGTTTATGATATTGTACGGTTGTCAAGACAACATGACGTCACATGTCGGAGCTGATGCGAATATTCAATGAGAAAGTTTTCTGCTGCGCATGCACAGAAACATTTCTTTGCATCCCACGGCGCCCACAGTAAACTGTTGCATGTGAATTGAAAATGCCATAAGATGTGTCTCATCTCATCTCATTATCTCTAGCCGCTTTATCCTTCTACAGGGTCGCAGGCAAGCTGGAGCCTATCCCAGCTGACTACGGGCGAAAGGCGGGGTACACCCTGGACAAGTCGCCAGGTCATCACAGGGCTGACACATAGACACAGACAACCATTCACACTCACACCTACGCTCAATTTAGAGTCACCAGTTAACCTAACCTGCATGTCTTTGGACTGTGGGGGAAACCGGAGCACCCGGAGGAAACCCACGCGGACACGGGGAGAACATGCAAACTCCACACAGAAAGGCCCTCGCCGGCCCTGGGGCTCGAACCCAGGACCTTCTTGCTGTGAGGCGACAGCGCTAACCACTACACCACCGTGCCGCCGCCATAAGATGTGTATTACAAGTAAAACTTCCATGCTAGCGAGCAACTGTGACAATCTGTAAACAAATCCATAATTGTTCCATCGAATGTGTATGTATAATAATAATAATAATAATAATAATAATATGGGCTGGTTTTTTTCATGGTATATCAGATATATTCCATTCAGCTACTCATCTTTGACTTGTTCAATATCATGCTAGCTGAATGGAATATATCTGACATACCACGAAAAAAAGCCAGCTAATATTATTTAAAAAATAATCACCTTGACTTCGTCTCGGCGGCACGGTGGTGTAGTGGTTAGCGCTGTCGCCTCACAGCAAGAAGGTCCTGGGTTCGAGCCCCGGGGCCGGCGAGGGCCTTTCTGTGTGGAGTTTGCATGTTCTCCCCGTGTCCGCGTGGGTTTCCTCCGGGTGTTCCGGTTTCCCCCACAGTCCAAAGACATGCAGGTTAGGTTAACTGGTGACTCTAAATTGAGCGTAGGTGTGAATGTGAGTGTGAATGGTTGTCTGTGTCTATGTGTCAGCCCTGTGATGACCTGGCGACTTGTCCAGGGTGTACCCCGCCTTTCGCCCGTAGTCAGCTGGGATAGGCTCCAGCTCGCCTGCGACCCTGTAGAAGGATAAAGCGGCTAGAGATAATGAGATGAGATGAGACTTCGTCTCGATTATGATTCACCGATATCCACTTCACCTTTGGCAAATAATTATTAAATAGTCCGAATTTCTTGACCAATCAGCACACGCGATTTCCTATAATCACCTGAATATTTATACTAAAGATTATCAATGCACTCTTTCTAATAGGTTATTTTATCATTTAAACAGTAATACAACTCATTCACAGGGACTTGCGGCACATAATCTAAGACTAATATTAAATTGATTAAAAAATGTACTGTTGTTTAATTTAACAAAGAAAATGAATCGTTCATACGGTGAAGACATTATCTGATTAATTTACCATGTATGGAAGGAGTCTCCAGTGTTAGTGCTTTATATAACAGTTAAACATCCAATGAACCCTTGAGGAACCTCATTACAGATTTAGGATATCAGAGGTAGTCGGGGCTATTTTACATAATTGTAGAACAGCAATGGTATTTTTGTAGCCTTTGTGTTTGAAATAAATCAATCGACCTACTGTTGTATGGGAAACCAGGGTCTCATGGTTCGAGAAGCAGCTTTGGAACCAAAAGGTTGCTGGTTTGATTCCCTGGACCCACAGGAATGGATGACGTGCCCTTGTGCAAAGCACCTGCTCCCCAGGCTGCTCTGGGTATGTTGTACATTGCTCTGGATAAGAGCATCTGCTAAATGCCATTAAGGTCATTAAACACAAATATTTACTACCTTTGTCCTCAGCAACAATGGTTGCTGAGGACAACCTTTTTAATCTTTTAGCTAGAAATGTGCATGTAATGTACCTTGAAAACTTTAAATAGAAAAGTAATTATGGTCCATTTATGTACCATAACTCATTTTAAAGGTACAGTATATCCAGTGTAGTGGTTAGCACTGTTGCCTCACAGTAAGAAGGTTCTGGGTTCAAGCCCAGCGGCTGATGGGGGCTTTTCTGTGTGGAGTTTGCATGTTCTCCCCGTGTCTGCAGGGGTTTCCTCCACAGTTCAAAGACATGCGGTTAGGTTAACATGGGGCAGCCATGACCTGAGGTTGGGCTGAAGTGCTCTTGAGCGAGGCACCGAACCCCCAACTGCTCTCCGGGCGCTGTAGCATAGCTGCCCACTGCTCTGGGCATGTGTGTGCATGTGTGTGTTCACTGCTTCAGATGAGTTAAAGAAGAACTTGTTATTTTTAAACTTGCTTTATTTCTTAATTAACGTGTTATTCAATTACATTTTCAGTTTAGTAACCTTATATCGTGACTCGTACTGGCAACTAATTGCAATTAAATATTATACTTATCAGCCTATTTGGTTTTTATCCATGTTGAATTTAGTTCGTTCGGTCCACGGCAGGCGTCGCTTATCCGCGCGATCTTCACGAGACTTGTGCGAGACGTCGAAACGTGAAGTGTCAGCCAGGTGTCAGTGCCGCCATTTTGAAAACTATTTTCCAAACTAAATATTGCACAAAAACGAGTTTAAATGTGTTTAAATCATTTACTTGAGTACTGTACTTAAGTACACTTTTTGAGTATCTGTACTTCACTTGAGTATTTTTTTTTTGGAAACTTATGACTTTAACTTCACTACATTTGAAAGACAAATATCGTACTTTTCACTCCACTACATTTCCATCAAGGTCCTCGTTACTCGTTACTATGAAGCAGCTTTGAAAGTGGATGTTTTTTCTTTTCTTTTCTAAAATGTGATTGTTTTTTCGCAGGTGACACTGAGAGCCGATCAGTAATCACTAGGGTCACGTCACATCCATAGACTGGATAAAATCAAGTTCAGTGATTTCTCGGCAGTGTTATTTAACATGATCATTTGATGGCCAAATGGAAGGAGGCGGTTCTTCTGGTGAATGCACGCCCCCATGGCCCATGAACCCATGTTTCAGTTTTCTAAAAGGATAAAAAATTCGTTTCGTTTTAAATGTTTGCTTTGTTTGCCGAAAGCGAACCACATCACGGCCTACAAAAACTCATAGTCCAACCTGCAGAAGCATATTGAGGAATGTAAATGTTTTATTCCAAGAGAAAGCTTGCAATGAAGTTGTCTGTGCTTTTAGAGCTAGCGATAATGTTGCAATAGCTATGCAGTCTGGTTAGTCACATGACTTTCTATGGATTTGCCCGCCAAGTTGCTATCGCCTTGTCCACGGCTAACGTTTACACATAGCTAGTTAACTTGGACGCTGTTAGTTAGCATGTTAAAAACGGAGTTATGCTAACATGAATAACGTTAACTTATCTGAAGTCCTTTCAGAAATGTGTTTCAGCATAATCAGCCAAATAAACAGAATGTAGAAATCTTTCCTTTCTAGTAGCGTTAGCTACCCAATATGATTTTGAGTTTGAAAAGAGTTTGCTAGCATGTCAGGTGGAGTTTCACTGACTAGCTACGTAGCTTAACGTTAAACCACCATGATGGCACAGCATGCGCTCATTTTCTGAATTCACATTTCTGTCTCTGGTTTTGTAAATGTTGTGGCAATAATGCAACGATGCGTTGACAGAGAATGTACTTTTAATACTTAAGTATTTTTAAAAGCAAGTACTTTAACTTCAGTAAAAATTTGACTGGAGAACTTTCACTTGTATCGGAGTCACATTTGACCAGCGGGATCTGTACTTTGACTTAAGTAATGAAATTGGGTACTTCATCCACCTCTGGCTAGATGAGTGTACACGGAAAGAGCTAGCAGAGTTGAGGTCGTCATACGCTTTCAAAACACAACACAGTAGCGCATATGTAAACAAAAACAATGAATTGAATCCTGGGAACGGTGAGATGGCCCCTTTAAATATGGAAAGCGCTACATCTTGATAATGTCGAGACAGAATCTCATCTCATCTCATTATCTCTAGCCGCTTTATCCTTCTACAGGGTCGCAGGCAAGCTGGAGCCTATCCCAGCTGACTACGGGCGAAAGGCGGGGTACACCCTGGACAAGTCGCCAGGTCATCACAGGGCCGACACATAGACACAGACAACCATTCACACTCACATTCACACCTACAGTCAATTTAGAGTCACCAGTTAACCTAACCTGCATGTCTTTGGACTGTGGGGGAAACCGGAGCACCCGGAGGAAACCCACGCGGACACGGCGAGAACATGCAAACTCCACACAGAAAGGCCCTTGCCGGCCACGGGGCTCGAACCCAGGACCTTCTTGCTGTGAGGTGACAGCGCTAACCACTACACCACCGTGCCGCTGTCGAGACAGAATGGTGAAAAAAAATCACTTTATCAAATTAAACAGATTAACTTGAGTCAGGCCAGTTTATCTGAAAATGGAAGTATGACATCACAAAGATTAGAAATGTGTGTAGTAAACAATCAACATTGTGGTTTATTAAATATGAAGTGGGACACATTTCCACAGCACAGACCTCACTAAGAGCTCCTGAATTGAGGACACCACTCGACTCATGCTTTGTTCCTGGCATTTGAGCAGCTGCCATCTGGTCGCAGGTTCCGCTGTCCGGCCTGTAAGACCCAGAGGAGGAGAGCAACCTTTGTTCCAACCAAGTGTTATTCTCCTCCTGAACTCTAAGACAGTTACAATAACTTAAGTCTTCTGTACAATACTCTAGTGCAATATCACATGATCTGATGTGCAATATTACAATATCACCTTGTCACTTTAACTACAATGTCACTCTAATCATATTGTCATTTTATTTATTTGCCATATTTTATCTGCTGGGCGGCACGGTGGTGTAGTGGTTAGCGCTGTCGCCTCACAGCAAGAAGGTCCTGGGTTCGAGCCCCGGGTCCGGCGAGGGCCTTTCTGTGTGGAGTTTGCATGTTCTCCCCGTGTCCGCGTGGGTTTCCTCCGGGTGCTCCGGTTTCCCCCACAGTCCAAAGACATGCAGGTTAGGTTAACTGGTGACTCTAAATTGAGCGTAGGTGTGAATGTGAGTGTGAATGGTTGTCTGTGTCTATGTGTCAGCCCTGTGATGACCTGGCGACTTGTCCAGGGTGTACCCTGCCTTTCGCCCGTAGTCAGCTGGGATAGGCTCCAGCTTGCCTGCGACCCTGTAGAAGGATAAAGCGGCTACAGATAATGAGATGAGATGAGATTTTATCTGCTGCCTTTTTTTTTTTTTTTGCCCACCCATTTTTGTGATTTTATTCTTTTTGTGATTTTATTTTCTTGCTCTTTTAATGTACCGCTCTTCGCCCTTCTAATTGCCCTTCGGCGATAAATAAAGTTTTGTCTAAGTCTAAGATAAGGAAAGGTACAGTTTAGTAACTACTGTACTATTTTGCAGATTGTGCATATTCTGGTCAGATTTGTTTCAATCTGAAAACTAAAGATCAGAAAAAGCCTATTAAAAATCCTGAGAGCTGCTGGAAACATTTGTGTTTTCCTTCTTCTCACATGCCAAACTCAATCCATGAAGGCCTTGGACATTAGTTTGTGTGAGAGAGGCAGCTGAGTGAACTCACTCCTGGACTCTGAGCCTCCTGCTGTGCCGGATTCCGACATTTTGTCTTCGTTCCTCGTGTTCAGGATTGCAGCGCTATTTTTGGAAATTTACAGCCGCGTGTAATCGCGGCATTACGGTAACAGGCAAACAAGGGGGAAAATATATGAATAATAAATGAGCGCGTGTGGCCTCAGTCATCCAATCACAGAGGACAAAGTATCTGCGGTTCGGTGTCGCTTTAATGGCGGACCTTCAGAATGCCAACATAAAGACGCCCAAAGTAATGGCACCTCAGCTTTATCACTGATGCTGCTCAAATATATTAAGTTGGTTTAAAACTTAATAAAACTTGGTTTAACAACTTTATAATAATAATAATAAATACTATTTACATGTATTGGGTCTACTGTAGTAGGCTAAGTGTAGAAAATCAATAAAGTTACAACTTGCCTAATAATAAACAATAATTTGGATAAAAGAGGCGACTTTTCTTTTTATAGCAAGAGACAAAGCTTGGTGAGTTGCTGTATACAGTCACCTGCTGTACAAGCAACTTCATATGGACCTGTATAGTCCATAAAGACTATATATCAGGGGCATAGCTGGGGGGTCCTGGGGTGCCCGTGACCCCCGCTTTGTTGGACCATACGTTTCTTCAATAACCGCATAAGAATATTAGAAAAGCACCCCCTGTAATTTTTCTAACTTTTTTTTTTAACTAGATTGTCACCTGGGCGGCATGGTAGTGTAGTAGTGGTTAGCGCTGTCGCCTCACAGCAAGAAGGTCCGGGTTCGAGCCCCGTGGCCGACGAGGGCCTTTCTGTGCAGAGTTTGCATGTTCTCCCCGTGTCCGCGTGGGTTTCCTCCGTAGTCCAAAGACATGCAGGTTAGGTTAACTGGTGACTCTAAATTGACCATAGGTGTGAATGGTTGTCTGTGTCTATGTGTCAGCCCTGTGATGACCTGGCGACTTGTCCAGGGTGTACCCCGCCTTTCACCCGTAGTCAGCTGGGATAGGCTCCAGCTTGCCTGCGACCCTGTAGAAGGTACAGGATAAAGCGGCTAGAGATAATGAGATGAGATTGTCACCTCAGCCTCATTAGGGTTTCTATAACCTTGTATGGACTTCCTGTGGTTTGGGCGTGAAAACCCTAGTTCTGTGCAAGTGCAAGACGATCACACTAGAAAGCATGGTCAAGCTGCACTGGTTGACTAGGGTAAGATGTTGAGCTGCTATCCATACACTGCCGGATAAAGCTGATTTGGCCTAATCATTGTCCAACATCTCAACAGCTCGCAACATGAGATGAAAGAATGATGCAAAGACCGCGTTATTTTCTCAAATGTATTCAATGTATTTTTTCATTTGCAAACCTACGGTTATGTACTCAGGCTGCCAGTCAGTGTGTGACCCCCCCCCTTGAAAAATCCTAGCTATGCCCCTGTACATGTATTCTCATCACATCGCTCCTGTGGAGGACGGCCCCATACGGACAGTTGAAAGTCACACTTGGAGGACGCTCTGGACACTTACAGTAATGCGTTTATAGTTGAAGACTACCGATGACTTGCTAACTTTAGGACTGCAGTTGTCATGAACAGTTTTGCACTCAAGTTTCCATCAATGAAGAGTTTATAACATCAACGAAACTGACTTCATGTTAAAACCGTTAATGTTATAGTCATGTTGTCTGTTGTCGCCCAAATGAGGATGGGTTCCCTTTTGAGTCTGGTTCCTCTCGAGGTTTCTTCCTCATGTCGTCTGAGGGAGTTTTTCCTTGCCACCGTCACCACAGGCTTGCTCATTGGGGATAGATTAGGGATAAAATTAGCTCATGTCTTAAGTCATTCAAGTTCTGTAAAGCTGCTTTGGGACAATGTCTATTGTTAAAAGCGCGATACAAACAAACTTGACTATACAAGCAAAAAAAAAAAAAGTGTTAAAATGCTTTGTGACATCCCACAGAGCCTTTCTTTCTCTCGCTTTTTCTTTCTTGAGCATAAGGCTACAAAAGAAGATGGAGTAGAAGTAGACAAAGGAACAATTTGAGCTAATAATGGTGGATGTTGCTGCTGCTCACTGCTGAGTTTCCTAAGATCATCGTTAAATGGTAGAGCGAGGAGCACAATGAACACTCTCTCTCTCCTAGTTAAGATGCTCTTAGCATTAAGCGGCTTTTGGGAAACCCACCAGTTCGGTTCAGTTCAGTTTTACAACCCCAGTTCCAAAAAAGTTGGGACGCTGTGTAAACTGTAAATAAAAACAGAATGCAATGATTTGCGAATCATGGAAACCGTATATTTAATTGAAAATAGTACAAAGACGACATATCAAATGTTGAAACTGAGAAATTTTATTGTTTTTTTTGAAAAATCTATGCTCGTTTTGAATTTGATGTCATCAATACTTTGTGGGGCAGCATGGTGGTGTAGTGGTTAGCACTGTCGCCTCACAGCAAGAAGGTCCAGGGTTCAAGCCCAGTGGCCGACAATGGTCTTTCTGTGTGGAGTTTGCGTGGGTTTCCTCCAGGTGCTCTGGTTTCCCCGACAGTCCAAAGACATGCAGGTTAGGCTAATTGGTGGCTCTAAATTGACCGTAGGTGTGAATGTGAGTGTGAACGGTTGTTTGTCTCTGTGTCAGGCCTGCGATAACCTGGCGACTTGTCCAGGGTGTACCCCGCCTCTCGCCCATAGTCACCTGGGATAGGCTCCAGTTTGCCTGCGACCCTGTAGAACAGGATTAGCGGCTACAGATAATGGATGGAATACTTTGTGGTGAGATTGTGATAGGTCTTCAGTCAGTAAGGAAGTTTTACCCCTTGTTTGTATGTACCGTAAATCATTTAATTTTTGTTCAATTAAAAAAAATGTGGTTGCAAATATGATTTACATAAGCCTATTTATTTAGAGAAACGGATAAACTCTCCACATTGAAGATAGATTTTCCCATGTCAGAAAACTTAGAGGTAATGTTACAGCTTCACCTCTGGCTGTCACGAAGCACTGGTACTAGAGACTCCTTACAAAAAACAAAACCCATCTCTCTCTTCACCAAATTACCAATTACACATGTTTATCTTGACAGGTCACCATACACCACCACGCCTTAACCATAAACACTTCGCTATATGTGCTGCAGAGCTTGAGAACAGCACCCCCTCACCTCCAATTGGGTCATGGATCAATGGTGCAAGGAATGGGAGGGTGCTCATTCCACCTTGCACAATTACATCCCTGAGCCCTCCACTAAACCTGCTGGGCACTCCCTCTCACACCCTGCCTGAACCATCTTTGCACCGGTTGGGGGAAAAATCCGGCCTTCCTCCACACCATTGGCGTGGCATCCCCCAAACTGTGAGCCACCTACTTGAACTCTGTCCCGTCTTCGGTGCCCCCAACGGAATCCTGGGGCTAAAGACTCTTGATAACCCCACTGTCAACTGGCTTTCTCGCCCTGACCTCCCACTGTGACTCCTGGTCGGTTTGTACAAACGACGATGATAACCATACACCAGGCTCTGTGTATGTTGTTACTATAGAAATAAGAATGCATTAGAACAAGCACATTATGTTTTTGTTTGTTTTGGCCAGGCACTGCCAAAATGATAATCATATCATCAGTTTTCCTTTGGCTAATCAGACACACGGTACGCCACCACTCTAGCTGGAGCAGTTGGGGGTTAGGTATCTTGCTTGAGGACACTTCAGCCAGTCCTTCTGGTTGAGGGAATTGAACCAGCAACCTTTTAGTTCAAAAGCTGCTTCTCTAACCATTCAGCAATTAGGCCATGGCTTCTCCGAACACATTAATATAAATCTTTCAGCTGGAACTATTACAGAAATGACGGAAAATTAATCACCTTCTGACCCATCAGAATTGAGAATTTAACAGTCTAAGAAAAATTCATTTTTAGCACAGAGGGTAGAAATTATATCTTCATTTTTTATTTTAACATAGATGAATGGTAATCACCAGTCATCTTTTCCAATAAATGTTATGATTTAGATCCCCCCCTCCCCCAAGTCATATAAAACAGACCAAAGACTGTAATTAATTATTATAATTTTATCTGTCACTCACTGCCAATCCTTTCATCAAGAGTACAGTCCATTAACATCAACTTCCATTTACACTCATCACCAAGCCATGAAAGGGTGAAAGTTAAGCATTGGTTGGTGTCCATTCATCTATAACGAAGGGCAAAAGCAATCATCTCATCTCATTATCTCTAGCCGCTTTATCCTTCTACAGGGTCGCAGGCAAGCTGGAGCCTATCCCAGCTGACTACGGGCGAAAGGCGGGGTACACCCTGGACAAGTCGCCAGGTCATCACAGGGCTGACACATAGACAACCATTCACACTCACATTCACACCTACGGTCAATTTAGAGCCACCAGTTAACCTAACCTGCATGTCTTTGGACTGTGGGGGAAACCGGAGCACCCGGAGGAAACCCACGCGGAGAACATGCAAACTCCACACAGAAAGGCCCTCGCCGGCCACGGGGCTTGAACCCAGGACCTTCTTGCTGTGAGGCGACAGCGCTAACCACTACACCACCGTGCCGCCCCAAAAGCAATCAAATGGAAAAAAAAATGAATGCAACATTATTGAACTGTTCTAGGTTACAACAACAACAAAAAAATCTTTAAAAAACACTTCCACACAACAGTTTATTTTAAGAAACGAAATATATCAGCTACGTTTACACAACAATACATGATTCTTTCTTCTTCCAAACAAGACAAGCACCAATAACTACTTTTAGTAAGTATGTTAACAATTTTAAAATGTAGAACAGTATAACGATGACTGATTAAGTGACACGTATGGACAAAGACAGCAACTTTACATATACACACACACAGTACGGTACATGGAGCACTGATAACTCATCTCCTAAAACTGAACCTCTAATGAATCTTTACTATAGTGTCATCATCATCATCCAACATCATTCTCATTTATTAAAAAAAAAAAAAAGTTAATATTATTTAAATGTAGATTTGAATGAAACACACTTGTTATTTCTTTTTCTAATAGTTTCTGGAATAAACAACAGACTGTATAAAAGAGAGTCCTGGCTGGTTATCTGTCTTTGCTGGTGCGCAGGTCTGTTGAATGTGGGTCGTGTTGAATCGTCTGATGCAGCATGAGAGCTAAGAGACCTGCGCGATTCGTCATTGCTATTCGGACGTTGCGCTCCTGTTCGAACAACTCGTCCAACTTGTACCACTGGAAAAGAGAGAGATAGAGAACGAATGAATGAACGAACACTAGTGTGAACAGTAAGTCACTGATCATCTAAAACAAAGATCCAACTAACCACTCGCACTCTCTCCAGGTCCACCTCGGCCCGGCGCAGTTTCTCCCAGCAGTAGTGTTTGTTGCACTTGCGTTTCGACACTCGGCAGTACTCACCCGTCGGCTCAAAAACATCACGCACCAAAGGACATCCACACACCTCATCTGCTGGAACCTACAAACATCAGATCCGCAATTAGGCTGGATTAGTAAAATTGGTTTATAAATGGCATTCGAACATTTATCAATACCGTAAAAATAGTTTCCGCTAATAAGTTTGAAGACGTGTGTAAATCCCCACCTTTGGATCGCGGGAATGCTCAGGACACAGAACCTGAAGCCTTTTACAGTACGTTTTGCTGTGAGGATTGTATACATCACAGAACAACCTGGTTGCACTGGGGGGGGAGAGAAGAAAAAAAAAAGGGGATGAGCAAAGAGTTTCATTTAATTTTACCCAAGAGTTCATTTTATTTTAATTTAGTTCGTGTTTATTTTTGTATTAACAGTTTAGCCACAGTTTGCCCTCCCTTATCACAAATTTTGTAGATTTTATCAAAGGTGTATTTGGTGTTTGCGTCCTTGTACTAAGGACGACTAAATAATCATAATTTCTTAAGTTCCTTTTGTTTGTACTTTAAAGGAGAACTGAAGTCTTTTTTTTTTTTAAAAGATATTTTTTGGGCTTTTTTCACCTTTATTGGATAGGACAGTGTAGAGACAGGAAATGAGCTGGAGAGAGAGAGAGACGGGGAGGGATCTGGAAATGACCTCGGGTCGGAATCGAACCCAGGTCCCCGGATTTATGGTGTGGCGCCTTATCCACCTGAGCCACGACGCCCCCTGAAGTCATTTTTAAACTTGCTTTATTTCTTAATTAACATGTTATTCAATTACGTTTTCGGTTTTAGTAACCTTACATCATGACTCGTATTGTAGAGGTGAAAGTGGAGCAAAGAAAAAAATCCTGAACTTCTGAAAGTCAAACTAACATTTGGGGGGGGGTAGGGTGTTAATGAGTAATTTTCAGGAGTGCATTGTTCTAAATTCAGAATTTTCACTATTGGATGTGAAAAAAAACTTATATAAAGTGATGCTGTCACAACTTATGTGCAATACTAGCCTGGGCCCACCCATCCTAAGCGTGACGCAACACGAGGGCCTGTTGCGAGCTTAGTCTGGCCAGGCAAGCTATCTACAGCTCTTCCAAGCTCCCGAAAAATCGGGAACCAATCAACTTTGAGCATCTCCAACGGCCCTGGGTAGAGGCGTGTTCAAGGCACTGACGTAGTAGAACTGCGACCGGAAGCCATAGATTGTTTACAGAACCTATGCTGGAAGTGCTTCATTCACGCTTCCGCATCTATTACGCATAGATGCTGTATTGAAAGCATTCAACGGGAAGTTCTCATTGAAAACGGAGCAAAGAGCAGCCCTGGAGGTATTTATTGAAAGGAAGGACGTTTTCGCCTTGCTCCCGACCGGCTTCGGTAAGAGTTTAATCTACCAGTTAGCCCCGTTGCGTCGCATACGTCAGAGGAAAGAGTGATGTGATTGGTTTAAGCTTCGTCACAGCCTTTTCTGGCTTCGACCAGTAGCAAACTGAGGCATTTCAGGGAGGCGGGTCAACCACGGGCTCTGGGAAACGGTTGGGCTTAATATCTTGGCCAGACCAATAGCTCGGAGAGCTTTGAAGTCGTGTTAGCCAGACTAGTGCAATACTGCATACATGTTTAGAAAATAATAATTCAACTGATATTAAATAGTTACACAAAAGAAAACCGCGTTTTCTAAAGCACGATATCGCAATAAAATCTCGTTTACATAACATGAGGTATGTATACAAGCATATAAGGTCTTGTACACACCAGCAAGCACTACGAGACTACAAAAATGGCAGCGCCCTGTTGCCGAACGTAAACAAGCCGCGCGATCGCAAAACCGAATTTCTATGAAACGGAACGCGAAAAATCCAAAAAATAAATTTCTCCATTCGGAAAACCGGAGATTTTCAAGAGTTTTGTCAAATATCCAGATTTCCAGGTAAATCCGGAAGACTTTCATCTATAGTATTGGCAACTAATTGCAATTAAATATTATACTTATTGGCCTATTCGTGTTTTAGCCATGTTGAATTTAGTTCGTTTGGTCCACGGCAGGCGTCGCTTATCCGTGCGATCTTCATGAGACTTGTGCAAGACTTCGAAACGTGAAGTGTCAGCCAGGTGTCCGTGCCGCCATTTTGAAAACTGTTTTAAACGAAATATCGCACAAAAACGAGTTTAAATGACGATTACTGCCGACTTTTTCCAAACTTTCTTGATCGCTATCAAAACAAACAAAACTTCCGGCTTGATTACATCACCATTCGAAAGAGGGCGCGCGCGTCTTTTCACAACGTTGGCAGATGTCGGTCGCTTTGATTTCCGCTGTACGTTTTACTTCCGTCCTACGATGTCTTGTACAGGTCTCAACGAATCTTGTTTACGGCCATTGCTTTGACATATGAACTGATATATTACAGAGCGTATTTCAAACACTCATAACTTGCTACCGTATAGCAGTGACAAAATAGCGATCAAAAATGCATTCCTATATTTAAAAAAAATGAGAAATAGAATTTTGATTAAAAAAATTGCCTTTAGTTCTTGAAGAAAACAACCCCAGGCAAGTACAAACTACAAAAGCTTAAGGTTTAACTGCCAACTTGAATTTACCTGCTACAAATACAAATCGTATTATTGAGCCAAATGATGTTTAAGGTGTGTGAAGATTTAGAAACGACTGATTAGATTTATAGCTCCAGTCCAAACAAAAGTAACTGACTTCAGATGGAAAGCAGGTCTTGGGTACTGGATTATGCTTGCACCCCAGGGCTCGACGTTAACTTTTTAATCCAGTCGGACAAGCAGCAAGATTTTTCACTTGTCCTGACCATAACCTTTTTATTCCTATGTATTTTAGTTCAATGAAAGGAAAATGGTTAAGAAAGTTTAATCATAAAGCAGGTATAGTTATGAGAACCATGATGCTTTAAAGGGGAACAGAGGGCAATATATAGAGTAAATATAACAATAAAACACACATTAACGAACCTTATTCAAGACTTACAAAAGTTTTTTGTTCTAAGGTTGGAAAGTTATAGTGTTTTGAAAGTAGCTCGAGCAAACTATTTCCGCAGTTTGAACAGCCCGCCATGATATTAATTTTATCCAATCAGAATGCACGTTCATTTTCTCTGCGTAACGCTCATGACGTATGTATGTGCCCAGTTGTGTTGGCTCATTGAGGTTGGGAATAGCACGTGTGAAATACCCGTTTCTGCCTCTTGCGACGATTTCGCAAGTCCACGGGTGGCGCCTATCTCATTGCAACAAATAAATTCTGCTGGACTCGTGAGCAACTCCACGTTACATTTTCCGCACGAGCACCACGCCGTGTCACCTGCACGCAGACGCTCTGCCCCACGCTCAGCATCAGTCTCATCCTCACCGTCATCCGAGCTTTCTTCTCTTATTTCATCACCGGAGTCGAGAGTACCTCTCCTAGGTTCAAACTGGTACCCTTCTAAGCCATAGCCTGCTTGCAGTGTGTCTTGCGGGATCTCTTCGTATGATTCGACAGAGCTGTCGCTTTCACTTGATGCGCCCGACGCCATGATTACACACTTCTCTCCTCTATTTCGGAGAGTTCCGCTAGTGCAGTGGGTAGCGCTGACGTCACGGTCTTTTAAAAATGGCGACTCTTGTGCGGTTTAGCGTATAAAGTATTATATTTACAATTACCAAGATATTTCGTCGTTGTCTAGTATATAAATTTGATAGAATACTTAAGAATACGTTACTTTGTCACATCAGCAACCGTATATATTATATTTTGGTACCCCTTTAATGATTTACAATTTTTTAATAAAACAAACTAACAATAAACAAAAACTATTCAATGTTCCATTATGGTGCATGTGTTGTTCTTTTTATAACCCATTACCTGATCTGCTCCTGTGGGTTCACCACCCACAGAGGTAGCAGTAGGGGACTGGTGCAATGTGGATTGGGTGGCAGTCGAAGGCAGGGGCCTCGACGACCTGATCCCCGGACACAGCGGCTGGCTGTTGGGACATGGAATGTCACTTCGCTGGGGGGGAAAGAGCCTGAGCTTGTGCGGGAGGTTGAGAGGTACCGGCTAGAGATAGTCGGGCTCACCTCCACGCACAGCTTGGGCTCTGGAACCCAGCTCCTCGAGAGGGGCTGGACTCTCCACTTCTCTGGAGTCGCCCGTGGTGAGCGGCGGCGGGCTGGTGTGGGCTTGCTTATAGCTCCCCAGCTCAGCCGCCATGTGTTGGAGTTTACCCCAGTGAACGAGAGGGTCGCCTCGCTGCGCCTTCGGATTGGGGAGAGGGCTCTTGCTGTTGTTTGTGCCTATGGCCCAAATAGCAGTATAGAGTATCCGGCCTTCTTGGAGTCCCTGGGAGAGGTACTGAGGAGTGCTCAGACTGGGGACTCCATTGTGTTACTGGGGGACTTCAATGCTCACGTGGGAGATGACAGTGACACCTGGAGGGGCGTGGTTGGGAGGAACGGCCTCCCCGATCTGAACCCGAGTGGTGTTTTGTTATTGGACTTCTGTGCTAGTCACGGTTTGTCCATAACGAACACCATGTTCGAGCATAGGGGTGTCCATAAGTGCACGTGGCACCAGGACACCTTAGGTCGGAGGTCAATGATCGACTTTGTAGTCGTTTCATCTGATCTCCGGCCCTATGTCTTGGACACTCGGGTGAAGAGAGGGGCTGAGCTGTCAACTGATCACCACCTGGTGGTGAGTTGGATCCGCTGGCGGAGGAGGAAGCTGGACAGACCTGGCAGGCCCAAACGTATGGTGAGGGTCTGCTGGGAACGTCTGGCCGAGCACTCTGTCGGGGAGGTCTTCAACTCCCACCTCCGGGAGAGCTTTTCCCAGCTTCCGAGGGAGGCGGGGGACATTGAGTCTGAGTGGACCATGTTCTCTACCTCCATTGTGGACGCAGCTGTTCAGAGCTGTGGCCGCAAGGTCTCCGGTGCCTGTCGTGGCGGCAATCCCCGAACCCGGTGGTGGACACCAGAAGTAAGGGATGCCGTCAAGCTGAAGAAGGAGTCCTATCGGGCCATGTTAACCTCCAGGACTCCCGAGGCAGCTGACGGGTATCGGCAGGCCAGGCGTGCTGCAGCTCGGGCAGTTGCGGAGGCAAAAACTCGGAACTGGGAGGAGTTCGGGGAGGCCATGGAGAAGGACTATCGGTCGGCCTCGAAGAAATTCTGGCAAACCGTCCGGCGCCTCAGGAGGGGGAAGCAGTACTCTGCCAACACTGTTTACGGTGCGGGTGGGGAGCTGTTGACCTCGACTGGGGACATTGTCGGGCGGTGGAAGGAATACTTTGAGGATCTCCTCAATCCCACCGTCATGTCTTCCACTGAGGAGACTGAGGCTGATGACTCAGAGGTGGACTCGTCCATTACCCAAGCCGAAGTCACTGAGGTGGTTTGCAAGCTCCTCGGTGGCAAGGCACCGGGGGTGGATGAGATCCGCCCTGAGTATCTCAAGTCTCTGGATGTTGTGGGGCTGTCTTGGTTGACACGCCTCTGCAACATCGCGTGGCGGTCAGGGACAGTGCCTCTGGAGTGGCAGACTGGGGTGGTGGTCCCTCTTTTTAAGAAAGGGGACCGGAGAGTGTGCCCCAATTATAGGGGAATCACACTTCTCAGCCTCCCAGGGAAGGTTTACTCCAGGGTACTGGAGAGGAGAATTCGACCAATAGTCGAACCTCGGATCCAGGAGGAACAATGCGGTTTTCGTCCTGGTCGCGGAACACTGGACCAGCTCTATACCCTTCATAGGGTGCTCGAGGGTTCATGGGAGTTTGCCCAACCAGTCCACATGTGCTTTGTGGATCTGGAGAAGGCATTCGACCGTGTCCCCCGTAGTATTCTGTGGGGGGTGCTTCGGGAGTATGGGGTTCGGGGCTCTTTGCTAAGGGCTGTCCGGTCCCTGTACGAACGGAGCAGGAGTCTGGTTCGCATTGCCGGCAGTAAGTCAGACCTGTTCCCAGTGCATGTTGGACTCCGGCAGGGCTGCCCTTTGTCACCGGTTCTGTTCATAATTTTTATGGACAGAATTTCTAGGCGCAGCCAGGGGCCAGAAGGAATCCTGTTTGGGAACCACAGGATTTCATCTCTGCTTTTTGCGGATGATGTTGTCCTGTTGGCTTCTTCAAACCAGGACCTTCAGCATGCACTGGGGCGGTTTGCAGTCGAGTGTGAAGCGGCTGGGATGAGAATCAGCACCTCCAAGTCCGAGGCCATGGTTCTCGACCGGAAAAGGGTGGCTTGCCCTCTCCAGGTTGGTGGAGAAGTTCTGCCTCAAGTGGAGGAGTTTAAGTATCTCGGGATCTTGTTCACGAGTGAGGGAAGGATGGAGCGTGAGATCGACAGGCGGATCGGTGCAGCCTCCGCAGTGATGCGGTCGCTTTACCGG
This sequence comes from Neoarius graeffei, assembly GCF_027579695.1. NCBI lineage: Eukaryota > Metazoa > Chordata > Actinopteri > Siluriformes > Ariidae > Neoarius > Neoarius graeffei. Next base: position 84,377,471 of record NC_083578.1, read on the forward strand.
TCCGTTGTGGTGAAGAAGGAGCTGAGCCAAAAGGCGAAGCTCTCAATTTACCGGTCGATCTACGTTCCGACTCTCACCTATGGTCATGAGCTTTGGGTAATGACCGAAAGAACAAGATCGCGGATACAAGCGGCCGAAATGAGTTTCCTTCGCAGGGTGGCTGGGCGCTCCCTTAGAGATAGGGTGAGAAGCACAGTCACTCGGGAGGAGCTCGGAGTAGAGCCGCTGCTGCTCCACATCGAGAGGAACCAGCTGAGGTGGCTCGGGCATCTTTTTCGGATGCCTCCTGGACGCCTCCCTGGGGAGGTGTTCCAGGCATGTCCCCCCGGGAGGAGGCCCCGGGGAAGACCCAGGACACGCTGGAGGGACTATGTCTCTCGGCTGGCCTGGGAACGCCTCGGTGTTCTTCCCGAGGAGCTGGCCGAGGTGTCTGGGGAAAGGGAAGTTTGGGCTTCCCTGCTTAGACTGCTGCCTCCGCGACCCGGTCCCGGATAAAGCGGAAGAAGACGAGACGAGACGAGACGAGACATTACCTGATCTGCAGTTTTAAGAGTTGGCATTGTCGTCTTTTTCCACTTTCTTTTGATGAAATGAAACCGAAAGAAAATGAGTCGGACGTGATCAGGGTGACAGAATGACGTTGTGAACGAAAACAAACCGTAAGCGATTTCAGCACTGTTGTAATATTTCCACAAAATATTTTACAACGACATTTGTGATGGTTAAATGTGAACTGTACAAAAGAAAATACAATAAATGTCCAAGTTAAATGAAGATTCACCACAGATATTCATTTTACTGAGGTATTTGATCACCATTTCTCCAATTTCGATGAATTCAAAGTCTAATAATCTATAATTAAATATTACGACGTGGTTATTTTTTTTATACACGCACCTACTGTACTTGGCTTCCCCGGAATTTCGTGAACAATAACACAGCCACACTGAGGGGACTAAACTGGTTTTGTTGGAATTTTACTGATGTAACTCTTGAATAATTACTATAAAAATAGCGATTTTCAACAAATATCCAACTCGTCCCGTCAGACAGGCAGATGCAGATTTGACTTGTCCGGACCAAACATTTAGTTGTCCCGGACAGTCGGACTACCGTTAATGTCGAGCCCTGGAGTATAAAGGAAATTGGGTAGATTTTATTTATTTTTTTGGCCAGATTATTCCTTTAATATAAAGCTAATCACGTTTACTTACCCCTCTATGCGTGTGGGATACATCGATCCAAAGGATGTCTGACTCTCATACTGTTCCAAGATAAGTAGAATACGATTTTAATATTGTGTTAATATATTTGAAACCGAGTATTATGACATTCACAGAATTATAAAACACACACAGAACAATAGTTCAGCTCACCTTGGAATAACATCTCTCCATGTGACGTAGCGCCACCTTGGGGTTGACCGGATGACTGCAGGAGACACAGAAAATTTGAAGGTCCGTATCGTCGTCTCCTTCGTTTACCTGCAGAGGGCGACAGTCGGCTCTCAGTGATACTGAAGAATTATGAATGAGCCGTATAAAAGTTCTATGCATTAACAGACCACAAGGAATATATTTACAGTGACTATAAATGTGGTTGTTATAACAACTTTGTTGCTATTAAGATGTACGCATGTGGATGTCAGTGTAGGCCTATATAAGCAATAATCAGTCATCAGGGTGACCATAGTGATGCCATCTTACTTCTTCGTCATGTTGGACGACCTGCTGCTTTGCCTTAGCAATGATGCCCTCCAGCTCGTGGAAACGTTTCTCCATATCCGTGAGCCGTGTCCGGGCTAACTGCTGCTCGCGCCGGATGCGTTCCAGAAGCTTCTTTCCCTGCTCCTCGGCGATGCAGGGGCTCTGCTGCCACTGCTGGATACGCTGAGGGAGGATCTCATAGATCCGGCTGATGGAGGAGGGCAGGGGGAAAAAGAAAAATCATTATTATACACCTCACCAGCCACTGTATTAGGAACACCTACTGTTTTACGCAGTTATCTAAATCAGCCAATCTCTTGACAGCAGCGCAATGCAGACAGAAATCAAGCGCTTCAGTTCATTAATGTTCAAACATCAGAACGGGAAAAATTGTGATCTCAAAGTGTGACTTTCGTTCACTGTGGCATGGGTGTTGGTTTGAGTCAGATGGACTGGTTTGTTTGAGTAGTTCAGAAACTGCTCCTGATCTTCTGGGGTTTTCACACACAACAGTCTCTAAAGTTTACACAGACAGAACGGTGCGAAAAACAAAAACAACACTGAGTGAGTGAGAGTTCTGTAGGTGGAAACAGACGCCTTGGAGATTAGAGAGCTCGGAAGAAAACGGACAGATTGGTTCGAGCTGCCGGGAAGGTAGCTGTACAGTAACTCATACACAGGTAGTCGTCGACTTACGACTGCGTTTGGTTACGACTGACCGGTCGTAAACCGATCTGGTCGTAAGTCGGCCTATGTTAAATGAACGTAAGTATATTGTGATGTGTAATGATATTGTAATCATCTTAAAGTTATTATTTTATCAACATTTTCTTATTTCATTACCTTGGCTCATTATTTGGTTTAAGTCAAACACTACGCTGCGTACAGTACAATTCGTTTAATATGTGCAAAACAAAAAATACGAAATACAGGTGTGAAAAATAGAAAACATTTTAGTTTGAAACATACCGAAATACAAATGTAAAACATAGCAAAATACAAAATTTAGTGACTGCTGGCATCACTGGTGCTTGGCTGTGGGTCGTCTACGTCATCATCAGCTGTTGCAGCGCTCGGGCTGGCGGGAGGATTTGCTCGTTTCATAAACCAGGAGCTGGGGCGGAAACTGCATGACGGAGCCCGAGAGAGACTGCGCGTGTGCCGGGAGCTGGGGCAGAAACCGTCGTACGTGGCGAGAGGCGCTGCCTGGAGCCGGGGCGGAAACCGTCGTACGCGGCGAGAGGTGCTGCTGGGAGCTGGGGCGGAAACTGTCGCACGCTCAGCTAGCTCAGCTGGGAAACACTTGCCAGTCATAACCAGACGGTCGTAAAGTCGATCGGTCGTAAGTCGACGACTACCTGTAATCACTCTTTACAACCGTGGTGAGCAGAAAAGCATCTCAGCATGCAATGGCAGAAGACTACATTGGGTTCCAGTCCTGCAGCCAAGAACAGGAATCTTAGAACCAGGGCTTTGAACCGGTTCAAGGAACGAAAACCGGGAACTTTTTCTATTTCACATGGAACAGAAACAAAACCAGAAACTTTATTATTTTTTATGTTCCGGAACAGAAACGCTTATTAAAAATAATGGTAACCGGTTAATACCGGTTTTTATTTCGTTCCTCAAAGTTTCCGTAGCCTACAAATAAAAAAGTGATTCTTCTCCTGTTAAACACAAAACAAACTCCGCCGAATGCGCGTGCGCACACTACGGCCTCCGCCGAGTGCGCGCACGCGCACACCGCATGTCGGGGCCGCGGATCAGCGAAGTCGGCGGGGAATTTGTGGTTATTATCGGTACAAACAGCGCGAATCACAACTTAAATGAGTGCGGTTCAGTTTGACATTGTCAGTCCGTTAGATAAACATTTAATTTTATTAAAATCGAAAATGAATATTTAGAACCTGTGGGCTACAAAAATAATAAAGTAGCCGGCTGGACTTAATTGTGTGCCGGCTGTATGGCCGGCAGCCGGCGCTTGTGGAAAGCCCTGTATAGGGCCTGACTAGCCTTTGGTAACACACTAAATGAATTATCTTTCATTTTTGGCACTTTTTCTGTTTGTGTAGATGGGAAGACATACTGAGAATCCAAATCGCCAACATTTGAAATAATAATTGTTTTGAATTATTTCTTGTCTTATTTAATGAAGGTTGTAATAGAATTAGCCTACGTTTGGCTTAAGCTGGATGAGACAGAGACATAATTTTATAGCCATTTGTTAAACCGCTGACAGGGAACGTAATTAACCGTTCCGGGAACGAAATTTTTTTGTTCGAACCGGTTCGGGAACGTCTGTTTAATGGTGGAACCCAAAACCAGAAACGTTAAAATTCCGTTTCTGTTCGGAAAGAACCAATAGGGAAAAAATTCTGGTTCAAAGCCCTGCTTAGAACCAAGAACAAGTTCCTATTAAAGTGGCCGGTGAGTGTATGGCACACCCTGTAAGGAAGAAGCACGTCACTCGGCTCTTACTTGGCAGCGAGCTTCATGCCGCAGTCATCAGAGCAGTACTTGGAGCTGGGACGCGCCGATTCAACGCAGCCTGGTCCGAGGCACTGTCTGGCTTCACCGCTGTCTCGAGCTTCCATCCTCTCACTGTGTCTCACCTTGTCCCTGTGCTTCTGCTTCGGTTTATGTTTACGGGGCTTGTTTTCCTCTTTCTGACAAAGGACACGGGCAAAAAATGATCAAGAAGTAAAGTAACACTTGGCTTATAAAGAATAAAATTTTCTTTTTTATTTATTCTCAAATCTGATTGGTCAGAAGGTGTTGATTAATTTCCTAGAACAGTAGCTGTGACAATAGTGCCAGCTGCAAAGTTTATATTAATGTACTTGTTCTAATAATGTGTTATAGCTTGCATGGGGACTTGTATGGAAATCATGGTTTGTACAGATTTGTAAAAGGCATGTACATTTTCTGTTCGATGTGAGGAGACGTGTGCGTGGGATTTTGTTAAGAATTTTTGTTAGGAGTCTCCAGAGTCAGTGCTTTGAAAAAGTTAGAGGTAAAACTGCCTCAGGAAAGACTTCGTAACAGAGGTTTCTCTCGAACATGAAAAATTGCGTTTTCGTCTTTTTTTTTTTGAGAGAGGAGTTATAGCTCCTAAGCAACTAGTTATACGTCCTATAACATAAGCAATGACGGGAACTACACCAAGTTGCAGAAGCTCGACGACTTTAAAATGTGACCGTAAACAGATAAAACATACAAGTTGTTTATTAATAAATAAAAATTGCCAAGAGGAATCAATTACTCCTGGGACATGCTGCTATATGGAAAATAATATCAGCTTGTACAAAGTGTTTTATTCTTTATATAAGAATTGATCTAAGTTTTTACAAGCTTTAAAGGTGAAGCCATGGCCTAATGGTTAGAGAAGTATCTTTAGGACCAAAAGGTCACCGGTTCGATTCCCTGCACCAACAGGAATAGATGAAGTGCCCTTGAGCAAGGCACCTAACCCCTAGCTGCTCTGCATGTGTTGTATGTCACTCTGGATAACAGTGTCTGCTAAGTGCCTGTAATGTAATGCTTTAGCTCTTTTACTTGAAACAACTTAAATTTTATGGGATTTTTTTGCATTTTGTCAGTCAGTAGGTATCTTTTAGGCCACGGGTCTTCAACTAAAATTGCAAGAGGTCCAGAAATCAACCCTTCTCCCCTTCTGGGGTCTGGATAAATAGATACGTACAATCAGTGTTGTAGTCGAGTCACTAAACCTCGAGTCAGAATCCAGTCTCGAGTCCCCAAGTCCGAGTCATTAAAAAAAAAAAAAATTCAAGCCGAGTCTTTTGTTTTGTTTTAAACGGGGTAAAGCCTTTACAAAAAAACAAAGAAAAAAACTCTCGTATATACTAACCCTGATTAACCTGTATACCCTGTATGCCCCCACATTTTGTATGCTGCTGAATCTGTCCTTTTTTCAGTAGCTTTGTATAAACAATAACCGCTAAATGTAATGCAATGTTATGTAAGGTGATCGCTAGGCATTCTCATTGTGAAAAGTAAGTCACATGTACATGGACTGGCATTTAATGTTGTATTTGTTCCTTTCTATTTGTTTTTTGTCTGTTCATATTCTTTTTGGGGGAGTAAAGTCAGTTTAAAAATGCCGTTAAATGCATAGGCCTATAGGCCAAGTTTAATGACCCTGAGGTTATCAGAGGTCATATGTCGTTTTACAAATGAAAAATGAATTCAGCACCCAAACATTTAACAAACAAGGCCATTTGCTAACTTCATTAATCATTTTAGTACATTTCATTCCTTAGAAAGCTGAGAAACTGGGTTCAGCTGAGACGTTTACAGGCCCAAAGTTCAATGACCTCTAGAGGCCAACAGAGGTCAGATAGAGCTCGGCATATTGCAGATTTGAATTCGGCACACCCAAATTGACAAAATAAGACTGTTTGCCGACTTTGTCTCAAAAATGCCTTTAACTCCTTAAATAAGCACTTTTTTGAATTTTGGTACCAGTCTATAGGCTTTTTGCAGCTTCGAAACTCTCCTCTCCACTCTGTGTCATGATTTGATTGTGGGTTTTTTTTGCAAATGTGTAGAGAAATAACCTTTTTCTCAGAGCGTTTCTCTCTCCTCTTCACATGCTTGACCTTCACAGCTCTCTTTCGCATGGTGGCATCAAGGTACGACCCATCGTCTTCATCACTGTTCCATCCCTGATAGAGAAAATTCGTAACTCTGTATTGCTTTTAGACAGTCTGAAATCATATACAAGTCATTGACAGCTGGAAATTGTGACTTTTGGTGAGCATCGGTAAAGACTGCAGTATAAGTCATGAGTTATTTTTAAACACTCGACTGCTTAGAGTTGTGTGTGGTGTTGATGTGGGTCATACGTGATCTGTGTATTTGCCGGCGCAGTACTGCTGGTAGAGCTCCAGCTCGTTCTCACTGTACTCGTCTGACAGGGGGTAGTCGGGCTGGAAGCGCTCTCGGCCTTTAGACATGGAATACTCCTCCTCCTTCACACGCAGCATTTTCTACAACACGCACACACACACATCTCACCAAACTAGAAGAACAGACCTTTGCGCATCAGGCATTATTAATCAAGAACGAACCCGTAAAAATCAAGGTCTCTGCCACGCTCTACGTTATTCTATCCTTCACATCAGAAACTTGCATGAATTATTTCCATGCCAACTTTAATTCCCAGAGGAAAACCCAGGATGTACCAGTTAACAGAACCGTCAGCAACAGTAGCATCTACCGTACATTATTTTAAAGGTGCTGACTTACAAACAGCCTCGTTTTGGTTAAAAGTAGGTTAAACACACCCCACGGTGGTCATGTGATATTGTCGCTTACTTGCTTCGGCGATCTCCGGAAACATAAAATGCGGGATGCTTTTTATCTCGGCAAAACATTTACACACAGGATACACGGTGTGTGTGCAGCAGCGAAACATCTGGAAACTCCAACAGCAATAGAAAATTTCTGCCCAGAATTCAATTTTGCAGTCAGAACCTTTAAAGTGCATATCACGGGTAAATTCAGGAGCAAGATCAATGTAATTCTCCTCTTTTATATTAAACTTTGGTCAAATATCTGTCACATTTTGCATTTTATGCAATTTTTTTTACCTTGCGCAATACCAGAAAAATTCAGTTGAAATCAAGCCATTTGAGGCGAATTGGTCCGCATTTGCATTTCCCAGGAAACATTGATTTTCGTGACATCGCGTGCGGGACGCCTCCTTCTGAATCCTACGTCAGCGCTGGTTTGTTTATGAGAAAACGACCTGGTGGTTTTCTGCAAATTTCTTCAACGTTATCGCGTAATTATTAAAATGGGTAACAGATGTATCGTAGGAGGGTGTAGCAACACCAATCATGATGGGATTAGTACTCATCGTTTTCCAAAAGACCGGACAATGAGAGAGAAATGGGAGCGCTTGGTCTACACAGGCTGTGCACTGAAACCGTGCAAAGCTCGCGCAGCCTGCTGGCGCTTCCGCAGGTGACGTCACGAATCTGGCTCCAGACTCCCTTGGGATTTTTCCAGACGCGTTTTGTGATTTTATTTTTTTCTGCTGTAGACAGATGGCCTTGTGCAAAATTACCCTTCTGGATGAGTGTGTAAAGGGACATACTTTCATATTAAAAAAACAAATGAAATTGGTCCAGAACATGCACTTTAACTCTGATTGAGGTCTTTATGCTGGTGAATTGTCCACAAGTGAAAGTGACATCATAAAATGTATCACAGCCTAAGAAAATTAATTCCTTCCTTCTTTCATCCATTCATTCATTCCTGCGTTCCTTCCTCCGTTCATTCCTTCCTTCCTCCGTCCGTTTGCTCGTTCCTTCCTCCTTTCGTTCATTCGTTCCTTCCTCCGTTCGTTCCTTCCTTAATTCCTCCGTTCGTTCCTTCCTTCCTCCGTCCTTCCTCCGTTCCTTCCTTCCTCCGTTCCTTCCTTCCTTCCTCCGTTCCTTCCTTCCTTCCTCCGTTCGTTCCTTCCTTCCTTCCTCCGTTCGTTCATTCCTTCCTTCCTCCGTTCGTTCATTCCTTCCTTCCTTCCTCCGTTCATTCCTTCCTTCCTCCGTTCGTTCATTCCTTCCTTCCTTCCTCCGTTCGTTCATTCCTTCCTCCGTTCGTTCATTCCTTCCTTCCTTCCTCCGTTCGTTCATTCCTTCCTTCCTTCCTTCCTCCGTTCGTTCATTCCTTCCTTCCTTCGTTCATTCCTTCCTTCCTTCCTTCCTCCGTTCGTTCGTTCCTTCCTCCGTTCATTCGTTCCTTCCTTCCTCCGTCCGTTTGTTCGTTCCTTCCTTCCTCCGTCCGTCCGTTCCTTCCTTCCTCTGTTCGTTCGTTCCTTCTTTCCTTCCTTCCTCCGTTCCTTCCTTCCTTCCTCCCTCCCTCCCTCCTTCCTTCCTCCCTCCCTCCTTCCTTCCTTCCTCCTTCCTTCCTCCCTCCCTCCTTCCTTCCTCCCTCCCTCCTTCCTTCCTCCCTCCCTCCCTCCTTCCTCCCTCCCTCCATTCCTTCCTCCCTCCCTCCCTCCATTCCTCCCTCCCTCCATTCATTCCTTCGTTCGTTCGTTCGTTCCTCCCTTCCTTCCTTCCTCTGTTCGTTCGTTCCTTCCTTCCTTCCTTCCTCCGGCCATTCGTTCATTCACTGCTTCCTTCCTCCATTCATCCATCCAGAAAAAAAAAACTAAAACAAACTTTCCCAAACTCATCTTTGTATCTCTACAAGTCACAGATTTTAAAACGTCATTAACTCCAATAAATGAAACGAAACAAAACTGTATTTAAAGATTTCATTCCAAATGTGGTGTAGGATCATGACAGACATTTTCACTTTTATAATTTGGCTCACCTCTGTTTCACTCCAGTACATTTAGTGTGTGAGGAAATCACACATAGTTAGCAAGATCTGAGAAATCTTCTTAAACTGGTTCCTTAGACAACATGAGCTTTGCTTCTTTTTTTTTTCCTTTCTCAAATTCAACCACAAGTCTGATACACAAATGTGAAACGGACTGAGATCCTAAAGGTTAAAACCCTGACAGACACACACTCACCCGGGCGCGCACTTCACACTGCCTGAGCCTGCACTTCTGCCTGATCTTATTGGGCCCGCCGAACTTCTTCATGTCCTTACAGAAGTCACACTGAGCGCAGTCCTCTGTCCGCATGCAGGGCTCACACTCCCCACACATACGCGCCGAGCGCTTGATCTGTGAGGACATCAGATAAACCGTGGGGTTTCTTTTTTCAAAATGCTAATAATCAGATCCTTTTCGCAGGTGGTGTAAGACCTCATGACTTTACCCACCCGTGACCCACGTCGCCGATCGTTCTTAAAATCGGGCGTGTCACACTCAAGCTGCCTCTCCATTTCGTCTCCGTCTGACTCTCGGTCCCGGCTTTTCTTGGAGCGATATTTTATCTCCAAAGAATCATCGTTACCTAGGATAGAAGGTAAACCAAGCTAAGGAAAAAATATTTTGAAGAAGGATTCTCCTCTCTGTTACACCAAAATGCAAGAGTCTAAAATGCGCTCCACCACCTGATACTCACTGCGACATTTTTCACAGTACCACACCCGAATGGATTTTGCCATCTTCTCGGATATATGAATGCAGTCGCCATGAAACCACTCGTTGCAGTTGTCACAACCGCTGTATGATAAAAGAGTGAATCACAAAATTATGAGCATCAAAACAGCTACTTAATCAGCTCCTCGGGACCGAACAATCTGATGCTGAGTAGCTGGAATTGGATCAGATTTCCAACTCAATTTATGCTGCTTGAACAAATGTGATTAATAATAACAATTCTTTAAAGGTCCCATGGCATGAAATTTTCACTTTCTGAGGTTTTTTAACGTTAAAATGAGTTCCTCTGACCTTCTTAAGTCACCCCAGTGGCTAGAAATTTCATAATGTGTAAACCAAACTATGCCCAATATTTGAGAATGGCGCGTCAAAACGGCGCGTTGAGAAGCTCTTCCCTTGCCGACGTCAGCAAGGGAGATGATCCCCACGCCCCCCCTCTGGATTCCCACCCACTGTATGAATTGCCCGCCCAGCTCAAAAGTTGCCACCAAACAAGGAAGTTGCGCTGTACATGGATGTGACAACACAGAAAGGAGTCTGTTTTTACTGCCGATGGGAGAGCCCCTGAAGACGCAGTGGCTAAATTTTATTTACTCCAATAATACGCCGTCGAGTCTACCTAAGACGGTGTATGTTTGTCGGAAGCATTTTCCTGATGAATGTTTCCACAACTTGGGACAGTACAGGGCAGGTTTTGCACATCAACTGTCACTGAAGCCTGGGTCCGTACCAAGCATCCCTGCCGCGTCAGCCACAAACACCGAACAAGTAAGTGTATAACTGTTAAGTCGTTTTGCCGTGTTTTAAAATCGGTGCGTTAGCCTTGCAATGGCTACATTAGCTGTGCAGCTAACCGCTTCCTGCAGTTAGCCAGGTACTCTGCGCTACAAAACCAAAAAGCATGCAGCATGCTCTGTTATAATAGCCAATCAAAACAGTTTTTACAAAGACACCCACATTCTTTTTTTTAAGTCACTCGTTCATTTTATTTGTTTGTTTGTTCAGTAAAAACCCAAACATTTGTTGAATTTATTTTATTTCCTCGCGTCGCACCTTAATGACGTCAGCGTGCGATATTTTTCCCTTCGCGGTTTGTTCCTTCTCTCTCGCCATAGTAAGACACCCACATCCGCTTGTTCTGACCCACTGGAGGTAGCGTCACAGTGCTGTTAGCCAATCAGAGGTAACACGTTTACATGTCATGAATATTAATGATAAGACCCGCCACCACCCTCTACCCTTCCCCGCCTCCTGCTTCTCATTAGCAAAACGACGCACTGGGAAAAGCGCTGAAATGGGGCTTTCTCCCAGGAGGCTATATCTACGTACCGAGGGTTCATTTCGAGAAAGGCTGCGGATATAACATCTGGAAACCTCCACAAGCCCGTTTAAAGCATCAACAAACCACCATGCCATGGGACCTTTAATTTTATATATATATATATATATATATATATATATATATATATATTAGTGCTGTCAAGTGATTAAAATATTTAATCGCGATTAATGTTGCGACTGTCATAGTTAACTCACGATTAATCGCAATTTAATCGCAAATTTTTGTCACATGAAAAACCATTGTAATTCTCTTACCAGCATAAAAAAGTGAATGGGCTTGCTCACCGTTCAAACTACGGGGGTATACGGGGGATCTGAGATCCCCTGAAACAGACATGAGATCCCTTGAAAACGTGATTTGGGAAATGTGTGTGTGTGTGTGTGTGTGTGTGGGGGGGGGGGGGGGGGGTCTCTAAAATATTGGCAAAATGATGTTTATTGACATAGCAATCGTGTGTAACGGGAAGCATTTGCATATCCGAAGTGAGCGCGCGATGGAGAGCCGCGCTCTGAGACAAGCACAAGCACCCCCCCCAAGGGAAAATAAGGGACCCCCCCGAAAATATCGGCATAGTTCGAACACTGGTTGTACCAATGTTTTTTTTTTTATTGCAGAGCATAACACGTCTTGTCACAGCCACTGCAAAGTGGGGCTGGAGCTGCCGATGGGAAAACGAAACCTAAACCGAGCACCGTGGCTCTTCGGGGGAGGGCAGAGGACTCTGGCTGTGCGGGGCGTGGCATCATGTCACAGAGCGTTAATCTCGCGATAAAAAAAATTATCGCCGTTAAAATTGAGTCAAGTTAACGCGTTAATAACGCGACATTTTTGACAGCACTAATATATATATATATATATATATATATATATATATATATATATATATATATATATATATATATATATATACATATATACATACACACACACACACACTCTTTCTCCACCCAAATGGATATTAAAACAATAATTAAAACAAAAATCACATAGTGTGCATGAACTGAGAAGTCAAATTGTTTTGCATCACATTTCAACCACTTTCCTTATTACTTTCCAAGACTCTGAACATTGAGATCAGTCTGTTTTTGAAGACGAAACTTTAGTCACACACTGGATTTAAAGACTAGACAATCTGTTTAACGTTTAATTCAAACCAGAGGTGGACAGTAACGAAGTACGTTTACTTGAGTACTGTACTTAAGTACACTTTGAGTATCTGTACTTTACTTGAGTATTAATTTTTTTGGAAACTTATGACTTTAACTTCACTACATTTGAAAGACAAATATTGTACTTTTCACTCCACTACATTTCTATCAAGGTCCTCGTTACTATGAAGCAGCTTTGAAAGTGGATTTTTTTTCCTTTTCTTTTCTAAATCGCGATTGTTTTTTTCGCAGGTTACACTGAGAGCCGATCAGTAATCACTAGGGTCACGTCACATCCATAGACCGGATAAAATCAAGTTCAGTGATTTCTCAGCAGCGTTATTTAACACGATCAGTTGATGGCAGAACGGAAGGAGGCAGTTCTTCTGGCGAATGCACGCCACCATGGCTTTACCTACAACCCATGTTTCAGTTTTCTGAAAGGATTAAAGGTTTGTTTAGTTTTAAATGTTTGCCGAAAACGAACCACATCACAACCTACAAAAACTCGCCGTCCAACCTGCGGAAGCATATTGAGGTCTGTAAATGTTTTATTCCAAGACAAAGTTTGCAACGAAGTTGTCTGTGTTTTTAGAGCTAGCGATAACGTTGCAATAGCTATGCAGTCTGGTTAGTCAAATGACTTTCTATGGATTTGCCCGCCAAGTTGACGTAGCCTTGTCCACGGCTAACGTTAACACATAGCTAGTTAGTTAGCATGTAAAAACAGAGTTACGCTAACATGAATAACGTTAACTTATCTGAAGTGCTTTCAGAAATGTTTTAGCATAATCTTGCCAAATAAACAAAATGTAGAAATCTTTCTTTTCTAGTAACGTTAGCTACCCAATATGATTTCGAGTTTGAAAAGATATTGCTAGCATGTCAGGTGGAGCTCACTGACTAGCTAGCTTAACATTAAACCTACATGATTCCACAGGCAGATTCATATGTGCATGAATACATACACTTGTGCACGTGAGACCTGTGAGATGGACAGTATTGTACTAGTCAGCCACAACAAATTGCTGGAATTTTTTGTTTTGATGTCAGACAATGGTCTTGCACTTTTTTTGTTGTCTTGCTTAAAGCAGTGTTGCTGTTGGGCAGTTATTAAGCTCGAGGTGTGGACCTGGGTTTTAATCAGGTTGGATTGTCATTTTTATTTTCTGAGCAAGCTGCATTTACACCGTCTTCCTGATTAACATACACATGCATGTGTGCACACACTGCCAGCGCTGGGTCAGAACACTACCATGCTGCTTTGTGGGGGTGCAGAGGAGTGTTAGAATTAAAAAAAAAAAAGGCTCTATTTCCCAACAGCCAGCCGCTGTGTCCGGGGATCAGGTCGTCGAGGCCCCTGCCTTCGACTGCCACCCAATCCACACTGCACCAAACCCCTACTGCTACCTCTGTGGGTGGTGAACCCACAGGAGGTCGGGCCCACGTCACCTCTTCGGGCTGAGCCCGGCCGGGCCCCATGGGCAAAGGCCCGGCCACCAAGCGCTCGCATACGAGCCCCAACCCCGGGCCTGGCTCCAGGGTGGGGCCCCGGCTGCGTCCTACCGGGCGACGTCACGGTCCTGGATTTTTTCTCCATAGGGGTTTTTTGGTGAACTGCTCTTGGTCTGGCCTGTCACCTAGGACCTGTCTGCCTTGGGAAACCCTAACAGGGGCATAATGCCCCCGACAACATAGCTCCTAGGATCATTCAAGCACACAAACCCCTCCACCACAATAAGGTGGCAGTTCTAGGAGGGGGCAGTTCTTTTTCGGATGCCTCCTGGACGCCTCCCTGGGGAGGTGTTCCAGGCATGTCCCCCCGGGAGGAGGCCCTGGGGAAGACCCAGGACACGCTGGAGGGACTATGTCTCTCGGCTGGCCTGGGAACGCCTCGGTGTTCTTCCCGAGGAGCTGGCCGAGGTGTCTGGGGAAAGGGAAGTTTGGGCTTCCATGCTTAGACTGCTGCCTCCGCGACCCGGTCCTGGATAAGCGGAAGAAGACGAGACGAGACGAGGCTCTATTTCAGTTCAGTTGTGTTTCGTTTTGTAACGTTCTACCAGTTGTTTATTCTACAGGTTCTACAAGTTAGTCAGTAAATCCAGTCCGTTGTTTCAGAGGCGTTAGGTTTTGTAAGTGTTGTGGCAATAATACAACAATGCGTTGAAAGAAAATGTACTTTTAATACTTAAGTATTTTTAAAATCAAGTACTTCAGTACTTTGACTTAAGTAAAAATTTGACTGGACAACTTTCACTTGTATTGGAATCACATTTGACCAATGGGATCTGTACTTTGACTTAAGTAATGAAGTTGAGTACTTTGTCCACCTCTGGTTCAAGCATTGCATCTTACATCATGAAGCAGTTGATGTCTGGTTTGCGACAGATGCAGTACACTGGAGCGTTGTCCTGGTTCATGCTCGTGTCCGTTCCTGAATGCAGGTCAAACTCTGAAGTCTCGCCGTCCTGGTGGAAGAAAAGTGAAAGACGAGGGTTAGAGAAAGAGCCAGAAAGGATTAATAAACAAAAACATGATGAACAGTTGCATAGAACAACTCCATTAAGCTTTGAATATAGAACTTGATTATATACCGTATAACCTCTAATGAACGCCCCCGGGGGTGTTACATTTTCCAAAAGGGGGGCGTTTATTAGGGGTAAAAAAAAAAAAAATCACAGTTGATTGAATTTTTCAAACCCTAACATAACTGCCCTACTAATTTTCCCTAAGTTTCATACGTTTTCTAGATGAAAAGTCGTCGAATTAAGTGTTTTTAAAAATTTATTTTATTATTTGGGGCGCTTACTGGAGTGTATACGGTAATGCAGGTGTTCATTCAGCGAGGAAACAGCCCAGATATGGAGCACTTGCATGTGACGTCACAGCCGATCCAGATTGTGACAGACGCCATCTTGTCGGTCCAACGCCATATTCCACCTTCTACTTCTACTTCTGGTTCTACTTCTGCTTTTACTTCTACCTTTTCTTCTGGAAAACCCTACTATATACAATTCTACTACAACGGCTGCGGCTACAAGCTCTCCCTACCTGTGCACGTTTATGTTTTTTGTGTGTATTTTTGCGTGTTGTTCGTCTGTACCGGACTTCAATATCCACTACAACCGTATGGCCTTACTGGACATTGGTTTGCAGCAGAAAATGACGGTTTGTAGCGATTTCCATCGCATGCACAACATTCCGGACGAGAAAAAAAAAAAAAAAAACATTCCAGACGAGATAGCGAGACCAGCGGGGTCTCCGTGGATTGTTATCGGAAGCAAAGCGAAGGAGGCGGTGCTGGGAGCGGAAGCAAAAGCGAGGCTGCAGAGCTGGCCTGTTGACTAAGCTCAGAAAACAGCTACTCAAATCTCCACTGCCAAGCCTCTACCTCTCCAACGCCAGATCCATGTAAACAAGACAGACGATTTGGAATTACCTTATTCTATTCTATAATCGGTTGGTCAGTGCTATACTCAATACTTAAGTGACTTACCCATCCAATGAGGATTCTTGTTTACAAGATGCCACATCTGAGTCGCTGACAAATCCTGAATTTCTGTAAAGATAACTGTCCAGAGATTTATAAGCACGCAGTGCTTCACCACTGAACAGCGAGGGAAAGTTAATGAGGTAATTATACACGTCCGGGTATTCCGCTGACAGTTCAAAATCCGGTCGTGAAAACTCCGTCCGGAAAGCCATAAGGGTCACAAATCTGTAATCGTTTATTTTAGACATATATCTAATTATCTGTTCATTAGAAAAATGAGCCGTGTAGTCCGTCGGTTGAAATTGATCCATTCTGTACACGAGTGCAGCAGTATTCAGCGGTGTTTTTGACCGACAAGATGGCGGTTGTGTATAGAGATCTTGCAGTCACGTGACCGGAAAGTACACAGACGCCATCTTGTCGGTAAAAAACACCGCTGAATACTGCTGCACTCGTGTACAGAATGGATCAATTTCAACCGACGGACTACACGGCTCATTTTTCTAATGAACAGATAACTAGATATATGTCTAAAATAAACGATCTACGGATTAGTGACCCTTATGGCTTACCGGACGGAGTTTTCACGACCGTGTCAGTGGATATGGAACTGCCAGAGGTGGAATACCCAGACGTGTATAATTACCTCATTAACTTTCCCTCGCTGTTCAGTGGTGAAGCACTGCGTGCTTATAAATCTCTGGACAGTTATCTTTACAGAAATTCAGGATTTGTCAGCGACTCAGATGTGGCATCTTGTAAACAAGAAAATAATCCTCATTGGATGGGTAAGTCACTTAAGTATTACTAGTACTGCACTGACCAGCCGATTACAGAATAGAATAAGGTAATTCCAGCTGTAATTCCAAATCGTCCATCTTGTTTACCATGGATCCGGCGTTGGAGAGGTAGAGGCTTAGCAGTGGAGGTTTGAGTAGCTGTTTTCTGAGCTTAGTCAACAGGCCGGCTCTGCAGCCTCGCTTTTACTTCCGCTCCCGGCCTCCCGCCGCCTCCTTCGCTTTGCTTCCGATAACAATCCACGGAGACCCCACTGGTCTCGCCATCTCGTCCGGAATGTTTTTTTTTTTTCTTGTCCGGAATGTTGTGCATGCGATGGAAATCGCTACAAACCGTCATTTTCTGCTGCAAACCAATGTCCAGTAAGTCCATACGGTTGTAGTGGACATTGAAGTCCGGTACAGATGAACAACACGCAAAAATACACACAATAAACATAAAAAATGTGCACAGGTAGGGAGAGCTTGTAGCCGCAGCCGTTGTAGTAGAATTGTATATAGTAGGGTTTTCCAGAAGAAAAGGTAGAAGTAGAAGCAGAAGTAGAAGTAGAAGGCGGAAATATGGCGTTTGACCGACAAGATGGCGTCAGTCACAATCTGGATCGGCTGTGACGTCACATGCAAGTGCTCCATAGCTCGCGTAGTCAGCTGGCTTCACACCTTTGATCTTTTCGCCGACCACTGTTACGTCATTCACTTTGCATAAAGCTCCCTTTTTGCAGAAGTCACGCGCCTCCCAGATAATTTGATCTGATCATTCTGTTTCTGAGCAATTCCAGCATTATGGACGTGACACTTGAACTCAAAATGGCAACAAATGACCCAGTGCATGTTTTATTGTCTCCCAGTATTTAAACAGGTGTTGCATATTTTAAGGCTGTACCATACTGGAGAAGTGATAGAACAAGAACAATTCCCATAGTACATCTAGGGCATGCCAGAAAATGCCAATAAAAGATGCGTTATGGACGTGACAGAAAAAGTATCACTTTTCTTGGGTGACTGTACATTTTTATCAAACTCTGTGAAATTGTAAACCTAATGCTGAAATGGAGATATCCATTTGATAGAGGGGTCCAAGGTGAATATTAAAAAATCTTTGTTTAAAATATTTTGTATTTCATGCAGAGTTTCGGAAGGAAAAGTCAGCGTTATGGATGTGACGAAATTCCGTTATGGATGTGACGCGTCTGAAATAGACATGGCATATGTTTAGAAAATCAGCAATTTAACCACCATAACCCTTTGAAAAACTCTCTAAATATCAGCTAAAACTATCAACGTTCTTAAATAATATTTAGGATGGCTATTGTTTTGCTGTTTTGTGGATTTTAGCATACATTTCTGTGGCTTGTGGCAATAATATAGAATTGTACATGATCAAAGTTGATTTTAGCTTGGGGTTTACATTATAAGAAAGAAAGACTGACATATTAAGGCGAAGGGAACAATTCTTGTGACAAATTGGTTCAACTTATTCACATCTGTAAAATACAGGCTTAGGTGATATCTCTGGGAGTGGTTTTGATGCATTACATGTTGCTTTATTTTTGCATGGTGAGGTTGACATTTACATGGAATTGCCCTTCTAATCGTAAAGATGGACACACGTGTTGAAAAGCACAAATCCTACACTGCGAGTTTTAAGCTAAAAGTCGTAAAAATGGTGGAGGAGAAAGGAAAGCACTTTGCTTCTAAACGCTACAAGATCAATCGTAAACGAGTCTGTGAATGGTGCCAACAAAAACGCAAGATTGAAACTTTTCAGTTTCAAAACTGTTCAGACTGTTAGTTTTTTTAATTTTGAATTTTTTTTTCCGAAATATGGGGGGGAGCATTAATTAGAGGTTATATGGTATGAACATATGTTTTTATTCCTTTCCTGTGTCGAATGATTTGCTTCGAAGTTAAATAACACTTACTACTTCTTTCGGTTTTTACACTGGATACTTTTCCTGACACAACCCTCCCCAATCTATCCGGGCTTGGGACTGGCACCAAATATGCACTCATGCCACCATACAAACTCCACACAAAAACACCCTAGTTGGCCGTGAGGTTCGAACCCGGACCCTTCTTGCTATGAGGTGACAGTGCTAACCACTACACCACCATGCTGCCCAAGTTCAATGACACCTGATGGCATATTTCTGTGCCGTTTTTAAATGCTTGCTGATACTCTATATTCAAACACACACTCACTGACCACTTTAAAAGGAACTTGTTCTTGATTCTAAGACTACTGTTCTTGGCTGCAGGACTGGAACCCAATGTGATCTTCCGCTGTTGCGTGCTGAGATGCTTTTCTGCTCACCATGGTTGTAAAGAGTGATTATATGAGTTACTATATCCTTCCTTCCTGGCAAAAAACCTCAAACCAATCTGTCCATTTTCCTCTGACCTCTCTTATCAACAAGGCGTTTGTTTCCACCCACAGAACTGTCGTTCGCACAATCACTCACTGTTTTTTGTTTTTTGCACCGTTCTGTCTGTGTAAACTCTAGAGACTGTTGTGTGTGAAAACCCCAGGAGATCAGGAGCAGTTTCTGAAATAGTCAAACAATCCAGTCCATCTGGCTCAAACCAACACCCATGCCACAGTGAAAGGAAGTCACACTTCTTTGAGATCACAATTTTTCCTGTTCTGATGTTTGATGTAAACTTTGAGTTCACTTTTCTTTTCTTTTGGACTGTCCTGCGTTACTTTTTTCAGAGTTTTTGTCCTTGTTACCAAACAGAACTCCTGTAGATTAGAAGAAGAGAAAAATCATTTGATTTTTTTCTCCCATTGAACTTGTTCTTGATTCTAAGGTCCTGGTTCTTGGCTGGCACCCAATGTGGTTGTCTGCAGTTGCATGTTGACTGAGATGCTTTTATACTCACCACGGTTGTAAAGAGTTGCTATGAGTTGCTACGTCTTTCATAACAGCTCGAACCAATCTGGCTGTTTTCCTCGGACCTCTCATCAACAAGCATACTTGCCAGCCCTCCCGATTTTGGCGGGAGGCTCCCGATTTTAGCCTCCGCCTCCCGATCGTATTTGTTAAAGTGCCATTCCACCATTGGATGTATTCTTTGGCATAAAATACAATATATTTTGACAACATATATAAATGGTATCACTAGATAGAGAAACCTTTTAGCTTCAAAATGATATATCAAACATAATTTTTTGACAACGACAAGTATATTAATTTTGCGACCAAAGTCACCTACCCTTTTAATTTCCGCGCGTGATGTCATCGGCAGGTTCCCCTTCTTGTGTACCATGTGACGTGTGACATGGCACATATCAGCAATGGCGGATAGAACGCGACAAAAATAATACCAATAAATCTAGCTAATACCAATAAATCTAGCTAACTGAAAGATTAACTCAAAATTTTTCGCAATTTTTTTGGCCCCCATATACGAGGAGAAATGACTCTCTCACTTTGGGGGTTTCCTGGTCTAAAAATAGACCGACACGTGGTACACAAGAAGGGGAACCTGCCGATGACATCACGTTTCACTACCGCACGGAAATTAAAAGGGTAGGTGACTTTGGTCGCAAAATGAATATACTTGTCGTTGTCAAAAAATTATGTTTGATATATCATTTTGAAGCTAAAAGATTTCTCTGTCTAGTCATGTTGTCATAAAATATATTGTATTTTATGCCAAAGAATACATCCAATGGTGGAATGGCACTTTAAAACTGGATAATCTCCCAGTTTGGGGAAATCCCTACCGCCAAGTTAAAAATACTCCCGATTATGTCCAATCAGAATCATATGAGAAACACTGCTGACGTCAACTGATTTTTAACCAATCAACGAACAGAATGACAGTCACTTCCGTAATGTAGGCTTCACCCAGGCTGTCCGACATTTTTTACAAGCAGTCATTCATCATAGCCACTAAACCAAATACCAAAAATATGAATGCAAATACCAGGTTGCGTGGGAGAATGAATTTCCATGGATAAGCAAGTTTTCAACCAGCCAGTTACACATTTTAAGGTAAAGATACCTTAAATCAGAATATAATGGACATTAGAGTGTGAAATTAAACTAGTCTTCTATACCATTTCAGAAACAAACTGTACAACTTCTAAAGTGTTTAGGGAAATTTTGCATGACAGAGAATTTGTTTGGTGAGTGTATTTGAATAGTGTGGTTGTGTCTTAGTGCTAGTTTGAATTTATGTTTGAAAGTTTTAAGTGAAAGTTTACAAGTGAATTATCTGGAAAGTGAGTGAAAGATTACTAGTGAGTGTATTTTGGTCGTACTAAAATTTTGCATTCGAGTGAATTTCTTTGTGGAGTATATTTTGATAGTATGGTAGTATTTATAGTGCAATTTTTGAATTTTGTTTGAAAACTTTCAAAGTTTGCAAATGAGCAAATTCCGTTGATGCATTCCAATAGGATTTTGATAGGATTTCTAGTGCTTTTTAAAAATTCTGCTGGAAAGCGTTGAGTGAGAGAGATTCATTTTAGTAGTACTAAGACAGTGCAGTATTTATTTAATTGAGTTGTTACTATTTTGGTTAAATCTTAATAAAATTTTATTTAATTTATATGAGTTCTCTGTATTTCTGCATGAGCTTACAGAAGGGAAACACATTTGATGCAATCCAGCAATACTTTCATTCACTGTGACTATTTTAAGGAATGATAAACATTCTTCTAACACTCTGTTCAGACTGCAACCTGAAACGACCCATATCCGATTTGTTGTGAAATCCGATTTTTTTGTTAGGCCGTTCACATTACCAATTATATGAGACTTGTATGCGATCTCCAATATGAACGGAAAACGACCCAAAAGTGTCCCGCATGCGCAAATTGACACGTAATAAGCACATCTACATAATATGTAAACAAAAAAAAAGCGCACTCTTCAAGTTTGCAAGTAAAGCATGGAGATGAGGCGAGACCTGGCGATGTGGTTTTTGTGGCAGCGGCGGAACTCACACAATAATCTGATTAATGTGGGCAGCAGACTAATGAGACCGAAGGTGTCAAATTACTGGAAATTTCCAGAACAATCTTATAATCTTGTAATACAGGATGGTTTAAGTTATAAATCAGTTATAGAAACTGTTTTATTTAATCAGGCTAACAGATCAACATCCAGGTCCCTACCAAATCCACCATTAGCTTGATCAATTCTATAAAAGTCTATTTAAATTCTGAAAACTGTACAAAATGTTGTTGTTTTCCACCAAAGAGGCGGGATTAGCCAACGCAGAATAGTGACGTTTGTCTCTTGTTGATGACGTGTAGGTCGCATGAATGCGACCTGTCCGGTCAGACTGCAGTCGCATGTGAAAATAACGGATATGCATCGGAATTAGGACCACATATCCAAGCGGCCTGGATCGTATGTGAAAAAATCGGATCTGTCGTTCAGACTGTCAATAACAAATCGGATACAGGTCGTTTCAGGGTGCAGTCTGAACGTAGTCTAGAGCATGGGTCTCTGTATGTATACAATATACAGGCATGAGTTTGTCAGCTAAAAATCTGATTTAAGACTTCCCTTTCATTGTTGTTATATTAAAATTCAAGACGAGTATTATTTCAGATGTTTCACTCTGAGCTCTCTCATGCCTGATACATGAATCCCATAACCTATAGTAACTGATAGAACAATATCAACAATTCAAAAACTCTTTAATTGTATAAATTTCAAATGGTTTGCAATTAATTGGGATCCACTGTTTTTATCGTTTCAACCGCGCATCATACCCTAGTCCAATTGAAAATGTCGTTCACGCACTTTTCTCCCCCATGAGAATTTTGAAAAGTTGGCAAGTATGAACAAGACGTTTGTTTCCACCCACAGAACTGTTGCTCACTCGATGTTTGTTTTTTGCACCATTCTGTCTGTTTAAACTCTGGAAATTGTTGCGTGTCAAAACCCCAGGAAATCAGGAGCAGTTTCAGGAGCGGCATAGTGGTTAGCACGGTCGCCTCACAGCAAGAAGGTTCTGGGTTTGAACCCAGCGGCCGGCGAGGGCCTTTGTGTGTGGAGTTTGCATGTTCTCCCTGTGGGTGTGCTCCAGTTTCCCCCACAATCCAAAGACATGCAGTTAGGTTAACGTGGGGTGGCCTTGGGCTGAGGTGCCCTTGAGCAAGGTACCTGCTCCCCGGGCGCTCTGGTGTGGCTGCCCACTGCTCTGAGTGTGTGTGTGTGTTCGCTGCTTCAGATGGGGTTAAATGCAGAGGACGAATTTCGGTGTGCATGTGACAAATAAAGGTTTCTTCTTTCTTCTGAAATACTCAAACCAGTCCATCTGGCTCAATGCCACAGTGAAAGAAAGTCACACTTTTGAGATGACAATTTTTCTCATTCTGATGTTTGAACATTGTGAGCATTAATTAACTGAAGCTCTTGGTTTGTATCTGCATGATCTGATGCATTGTGCAGGTGGATGGGTGTTCCTAATAAAGTGGCCGGTGAGTGTATAATACAGCGGGACAGATACTGTATTTGATTACGTTATTTCAAACATACATTAAATTAAATAAGAGGTATAACACTGTGCTATATGAATATTAGTATTTTTTATTATCCTTGTCATTATGCTTCATACTTTTACAGCATTTGGCCTTGTTTTTAAAACTATAGTCTAATAACAAAACCGTTACTCACCATTTCCGTTTTAGTCAAAGTTTAAAATCCCAAGTAAACCACCGAGCAAACAAAATAAATCTTTAAAAAGCTAAAAACGCAATACCAGATTTAAAAAAAAAGACTTATTTCAGGATTAGACGATTCATGCAGGCCTGTATGCCATTATAGTTACACAACAGCTCGCTGGGGAAAATCAAGCTACTTCCGCTTCCGGGATGAAGCTTCTATTTCTTCTTCGTGCCCGTGTTCGTTTTCCTC
Organism: Neoarius graeffei; assembly: GCF_027579695.1. Taxonomy (NCBI): domain Eukaryota; kingdom Metazoa; phylum Chordata; class Actinopteri; order Siluriformes; family Ariidae; genus Neoarius; species Neoarius graeffei. Next base: position 84,400,924 of record NC_083578.1, read on the forward strand.
AGTGTTCCCCGATGATACATCAGAACCAATATCGCCACCTACTGGATGTTTCAGGCTTTTTCTTCTTCTTCTTCTTGTACTACGAGTGTCTTAATTATAGTATTATTTTTAATTTAATTCTAATATAATATTAATGTCTGCCCAAGGCTGTTTCCTTTAAGGCTTTTAACTTTTTTTTTAAATAAATCTAACTGGTAAAACAACAATAATTTTGTATATGTGTACAAACTTGGCTCAATATAATTAAAAAGCAATTTTGATTTTGATTGTCAGTCTGCATTATTCAACAGTAAGTCCTAATAAAACATTTGAATGAATGAATGAATGAACCCTTTATTATCACTGTACCAGTGAAATTGACCGTTAACATACTTACTTACATACATACACATAATTGACAGAGGGGGAGGAGACAGGGCAGGAAGTCAGTGAAAAAAAGAAAATTACAGAGTAACAAAAGGAAAGGAGAGGAGAAAAAAGCGACCCCCATCCTATGCTCCTGTGAGGAGTACAGTGTGGGAGCATTAAAAAAACCTCAGCACATAAGCACAAAAAAAACCACAAGTACACTTTACAACAGGGCGGCACGGTGGTGTAGTGGTTAGCGCTGTCGCCCCACAGCAAGAAGGTCCGGGTTCAAGCCCCGTGGCCGGCGAGGGCCTTTCTGTGCAGAGTTTGCATGTTCTCCCTGTGTCCACGTGGGTTTCCTCCGGGTGCTCCGTTTTCCCCCACAGTCCAAAGACATGCAGGTTAGGTTAACTGGTGACTCTAAATTGACCGTAGGTGTGAATGTGAGTGTGAATGGTTGTCTGTGTCTATGTGTCAGCCCTGTGATGACCTGGCGACTTGTCCAGGGTGTACCCTGCCTTTCGCCCGTAGTCAGCTGGGATAGGCTCCAGCTTGCCTGCGACCCTGTAGAACAGGATAAAGCAGCTAGAGATAACGAGACGAGACTTTACAACATGAAAACCACATAAACAAGTACACATTACAACATGAAAACACAGGACTTGGGGGGGGAGGAGGTAGAGGTAACCCAGCACAAGCAAGCAGCCGTCCGCTCCTGCAGCCATGAGGGCGCTGGTCATGCACCCGCTTGTCACACTGGGGGTGAAAGCGGCTACCGCGGGAAGTGGGGGAAGGAATATGAGAGAGACTCTTAAGCCTCGGTCACAACCGGCCGTACGTGCTCCTACGGCCGGTCTACGTGCAAAAAACGCAAGAAACGCACAGAGGGCATGCGTGTGACATGCTGATTTTCGAGCTGTAGACTGGCCGCAGAGGTTCTTTGTCATGTCAAACAAACTCTACAGGCACTTACGTTTTTTTCAGGTTGCAAGACAAACTTACGGCCAACGTGCGTCTTTCTCCACGAACAAAAAAAACACAGCGATTTGGGAAACGCCAAAAATCACACGGCCAAAAAATCGTACATCTGGTTGTGACTTAGGCTTTACAGCAGTGTTCTCCAGGGGAACTGTTGTCCCAGCAACGACCTTGGCCAAGGCCAGTGCTGGCTAGGGAGCCGAAATAGATAAGATTGGAATTTGTTTGGTCTTAGCGAGCAGACGCATTCTTTTGCACGCCTACGCCGCATGTCCACTATGTGCATCTTGGTCTCCAAAACGATCTAATTTCCATTGCAAAGCCGAAAGCTTCTCCAGGATATTATCCACGTTGCGGTTCAAGTTCTGAATAGCCACAGTCTGAGTGCTGACAGCTCTGCCCACCGCTTCAATCATGTCGGGCAGCTTTATGGGGCTTTGAACAGCTGTCACCGTTTTCTGATTTCCTCAATAAACCAGGGCAATGCCTAATCCAATCAGCAAAAGTCCTGTAGTCATGGTTCCGAATAGGTAGATGTCTTCAATGTCCTCCACAGAAAGAACCGCCAGGCACACGACCCGCCACTTCTCCCATGCGTCCATCGTGTAGCCGGCTGCGAACGTTCCAGCAGGACAGGCTGGTTCCCCCGAATCCAGGCTTCTCGTCAAGAAGATTGTGTCAATTGCGTGAAGAGACCAGTTTATCAATTCCATGGTTTTTAGTTTGGAGAGCAATGCGGAGAGAGTCTCTCAGAAATATAGACACTAGACAGACAAGACAGCAGAAGCAAGAAAGATAAGGGAAGGGAGAGGGAGAGAATGCGACCGCCTTCTGCGAGAACACGGAGAGAGAAAAAAAGTCCTAAAAAAAATAAGTCCTAATAAAACATTTAAATAATTGAATTCATCCTACAACCCCGATTCCAAAAAAGTTGGGACAAAGTACAAATTGTAAATAAAAACAGAATGCAATGATGTGGAAGTTTCAAAATTCCATATTTTATTCAGAATAGAACATAGATGACATATCAAATGTTTAAACTGAGAAAATGTATCATTTAAAGTGAAAAATTAGGTGATTTTAAATTTCATGACAACAACACATCTCAAAAAAGTTGGGACAAGGCCATGTTTACCACTGTGAGACATCCCCTTTTCTCTTTACAACAGTCTGTAAAAGTCTGGGGACTGAGGAGACAAGTTGCTCAAGTTTAGGGATAGGAATGTTAACCCATTCTTGTCTAATGTAGGATTCTAGTTGCTCAACTGTCTTGGGTCTTTTTTGTCGTATCTTCCGTTTTATGATGCGCCAAATGTTTTCTATGGGTGAAAGATCTGGACTGCAGGCTGGCCAGTTCAGCACCCGGACCCTTCTTCTACGCAGCCATGATGCTGTAATTGATGCAGTATGCGGTTTGGCATTGTCATGTTGGAAAATGCAAGGTCTTCCCTGAAAGAGACGTCGTCTGGATGGGAGCATATGTTGCTCTAGAACCTGGATATACCTTTCAGCATTGATGGTGTCTTTCCAGATGTGTAAGCTGCCCATGCCACACACACTAATGCAACCCCATACCATCAGAAATGCAGGCTTCTGAACTGAGCGCTGATAACAACTTGGGTCGTCCTTCTCCTCTTTAGTCCGAATGACACGGCGTCCCTGATTTCCATAAAGAACTTCAAATTTTGATTCGTCTGACCACAGAACAGCTTTCCACTTTGCCACAGTCCATTTTAAATGAGCCTTGGCCCAGAGAAGACGTCTGCGCTTCTGGATCATGTTTAGATACGGCTTCTTCTTTGAACTATAGAGTTTTAGCTGGCAACGGCGGATGGCACGGTGAATTGTGTTCACAGATAACGTTCTCTAGAAATATTTCTGAGCCCATTTTGTGATTTCCAATACAGAAGCATGCCTGTATGTGATGCAGTGCCATCTAAGGGCCCGAAGATCACGGGCACCCAGTATGGTTTTCCAGCCTTGACCCTTACGCACAGAGATTCTTCCAGATTCTCTGAATCTCATCTCATCTCATCTCATTATCTCTAGCCGCTTTATCCTTCTACAGGGTCGCAGGCAAGCTGGAGCCTATCCCAGCTGACTACGGGCGAAAAGGCGGGGTACACCCTGGACAAGTCGCCAGGTCATCACAGGGCTGACACATAGACACAGACAACCATTCACACTCACATTCACACCTACGGTCAATTTAGAGTCACCAATTAGCCTAACCTGCATGTCTTTGGACTGTGGGGGAAACCGGAGCACCCGGAGGAAACCCACGCGGACACGGGGAGAACATGCAAACTCCACACAGAAAGGCCCTCGCCGGCCCCAGGGCTCGAACCCAGGACCTTCTTGCTGTGAGGCGACAGCGCTAACCACTACACCACCGTGCCGCCATTCTCTGAATCTTTTGATGATATTATGCACTGTAGATGATGATATGTTCAAACTCTTTGCAATTTTACACTGTCGAACTCCTTTCTGATATTGCTCCACTATTTGTCGGTGCAGAATTAGGGGGATTGGTGATCCTCTTCCCATCTTTACTTCTGAGAGCCGCTGCCACTCCAAGATGCTCTTTTTATACCCAGTCATGTTAATGACCTATTGCCAATCGACCTAATGAGTTGCAATTTGGTCCTCCAGCTGTTCCTTTTTTGTACCTTTAACTTTTCCAGCCTCTTATTGCCCCTGTCCCAACTTTTTTGAGATGTGTTGCTGTCATGAAATTTCAAATGAGCCAATATTTGGCATGAAATTTCAAAATGTCTCACTTTCGACATTTGATATGTTGTCTATGTTCTATTGTGAATACAATATCAGTTTTTGAGATTTGTAAATTATTGCATTCCATTTTTATTTACAATTTGTACTTTGTCCCAACTCTTTTGGAATCGGGGTTGTAGTTTCATCATTTTGTCAGTCTTTTAAAAGACAGTTTAATTGCTTTTATTTAAAATAAAATGTTTCGAAATGTTTCCTGAGATTGTTTTCCTTCAGTGTCTTTGAATGTTAAATCCAAGCAGTGACCAGCAACTGTAAAATCTGAAGGATAAAATAGACAATTATTGAACATTATTGGGGGCGGCACAGTAGTGTAGTGGTTAGCACTGTCACCTCACAGCAAGAAGGTCCTGGGTTCGAGCCCAGCGGCCAACGAGGGCCTTTCTGTGTGGAGTTTGCATGTTCTCCCCGTGTCTGTGTGGGTTTCCTCCGGGTGCTCCGGTTTCGTCCAAAGACATGCAGGTTAGGTTAACTGGTGACTCTAAATTGACCGTAGGTGTGAATGCGAGTGTGAATGGTTGTCTGTGTTTATGTGTCAGCCCTGCATAACCTGGCGACTTGTCCAGGGTGTATCCCGCCTCTCACCCATAGTCAGCTGGGATAGGCTCCAGCTTGCCTGCAACCCTGTAGAACAGGATAAGCAGCTACAGATGGATGGATGAACATTATTGGATTAAAGAGACTTCTCTTTTCAATCCGCATGTTAGATTTGGCACAGTTTTATGCCGGATGCCCTTCCTGACGCAACCCTCTCCAATTTATCCGGGCTTGGGACCAGCACCAAGAGTACGCTTATGCACCCCCAGTGGAGGCGAGATTGAGAAGAGATGTAGCAATCTGTGAACAGCAGTACAGGTTTATGCCAAGGAAGAGCACGTCGGATGCAATTTTTGCTTTAAGAATGTTAATGGAGAAGTACAGAGAAGGCCAGAGAAAGTTACATTGTGTGTTTGTAGACCTGGAGAAGGTATATGATAGAGTGCCGAGAGATGATTTATGGTATTGTATGAGAAAGTGTGGAGTGAATGAGAAGTATATCAGAGTGATGCAAGACATGTATGAGAACAGTGAAACAGCAGTGAGGTGTGCAGTTGGAACGACTGAATGGTTCAAGGTGAAGGTGGGACTCCATCAAGGATCTGCTTTGAGTCCTTTCTTGTTTGCCATAGTGATGGATAGCTTGACGGACAAAGTGAAGCAAGAGTCACCATGGAACATGATGTTTGCGGATGATATTGTGATATGTGGTGAAAGTAGAAAGGAGGTTGAGTTGGGATTGGAGAGATGGAGGGATGCATTGGAACGAAGAGGAATGAAGGTGAGCAGTAGCAAGACAGAATACATGTGCATCAATGAGAATAGGGATGAGAGTGTAGTGAAGATGCAAGGAGTAGACGTAAAGAAAGTTGGTGAATTCAAATACCTGGGGTCAACTGTGCAGGAAAATGGGGGCTGCGATGGTGAGGTGAGAAAGAGAGAGCAGGCAGGGTGGAGCAGTTGGAGAAGGATTTCGGGAGTCATTTGTGATCGGAAAGTCCCAGCAAAAGTGAAAGGTAAGATGTATAAGACAGTAGTGAGACCAGCTGTGATGTATGGATTGGAGACCATACCCTTAACGAAGAGACAGGAGGCAAAGTTGGAGGTGGCGGAGTTGAGGATGTTAAGGTTTGCGATGGGAGGTTGGACAGGATAAGGAACGAGCACATCAGAGGGACAGACAGCACATGTGGAGAGCTTGGGAATTAAGCTAAGAGAGATGAGACTGAGATGGTATGGGCACATCCTGAGAAGAGATGCAGAGCATGTTGGAAGGAGAATGTTGAGGATGGAGCTGCCAGGCACACGAAAACGAGGAAGGCCAAAGAGGAGATACATGGATGTGGTGAGAGAGGACATGAAAATGGCAGGTGTGGTAGCAGACGCGCAGCTTGTGAACAGGCAAGGCAGGCAACTGCTTGGGGCCCCCTGGCCCAGGGGCCCCCCGAGAGTCGGGGCCCAAGGGCTTATTTATTTTGTTTTTTATTGTTCTTTACCATTGTATTTTCACGTTTGGAATTTAAAAAACTTTGGTTTCATACATTTTTCGTTGGTGTCAGATTATTTATAACATATTGGTGATGAACACTGGTCAGAAGGGCCCCCTGGAAATTTTTGCTTGGGGCCACAACAGACTCGCCTCTGTGTGGTAGAGAAGGATGCAGAAGACAGGGAGCAATGGAGACGAAAGATCTGCTGTGGCCATCCCTAATTGGGAGCAGCCAAAAGAAGAAGATTGGATTAAAGAGATTAAATATTAAGATGAACAGATTATTATTATTAGTAGTAGTAGTATTAGTATTATGAAGATTATTATTAAGATGATGAGCTTATTATTATCTCATCTCATTATATGTAGCCGCTTTATCCTGTTCTACAGGGTCGCAGGCAAGCTGGAGCCTATCCCAGCTGACTGCGGGCGAAAGGCGGGGTACACCCTGGACAAGTCGCCAGGTCATCACAGGGCTGACACATAGACACAGACAACCATTCACACTCATTCACACCTACGGTCAATTTAGAGTCACCAGTTAACCTAACCTGCATGTCTTTGGACTGTGGGGGAAACCGGAGCACCCGGAGGAAACCCACGCGGACACGGGGAGAACATGCAAACTCCACACAGAAAGGCCCTCGCCGGCCACGGGGCTCGAACCCGGACCTTCTTGCTGTGAAGCGACAGCGCTAACCACTACACCACTGTGCCGCCCCTATTATTATTATTATTATTATGAAGATGATGATTAAGAAGAAGATCCTGCTGCTGATGGTCTATCAAAATTTAGCCGCAACTCCCTCAAAGCTTTAGTCACAAACATTGTCTGAAGGATGAATGCTGTTATAATCTGGTTGCTATAAATACACATCAGCAAACATAAAATTAATTGAAATGGACTGGCTAAACTGCCTATATTTTTAAAAGAAAAAACCCCAAACCATATTCGGATTGTCAGGCTTATCAGACAAACTGCCAAGCGCTTCAAATGATGTATTTTCTATCGATGAAAAGAAAATCTTGAGTATAAATTTCCATAAGATGTTAACAGAAAGATTACCTGAATATTAATGAACAGTTTATAATATCCCACTCCTCACCGTCAGACTTCTGTCGCATGTCCCAGACCCGGTGAAATGTAACTGAATTGTCTTGGCCAGCCCTAAGGGTCCCATCTGCATCTCATCATTGCTGAGGAGTGTGCTCCCATCACCCAATCAAGCATCCAGCCAGAGCAAGTCATGATATATTTTTTACCATATTAACATGCCATTGTTGTGTGTTATGCCTGATGTCAAGACTCTCGTCTCTGCGAGCCTACCACACAGATTTAATACTTGTGTCATTTTTAGGGCATACCTAACAACGTGTTTTCTTTCTCTCTCTCTTCCCCCCCAATCTGTCCCTCTGAGTTACATGTCGGTCCTGGGATTGAGATGCTGGCCTCTTCTGCCCCTCGGACCTGCTTGATCCATCATGGCGCCCTGTGTCTGGTCGGAGTTTTATCGCATCGCTCCTGTGAAGGACGGCCCCATGAGGACAGTTGAGGGTTATACCTGGAAGACGCTCTTGACTCTTACAGTAATGCTTTTATGGCTGAGGACTACAGTTGTCTTGCTAACTTTAGGACTGCAGTTGTCATGAATCAGTTTTGCACTCAAGTTTCCATCAATGAAGAGTTTATAACATCAACGGAACTGTCCTCATGTTAAAACTGTTAATATTATAGTCAGGCTGTCTGTTGTTGCCCAAATGAGGATGGGTTCCCTTTTGAGTCTGGTTCCTCTCGAGGTTTCTTCCTCATGTCGTCTGAGGGAGTTTTTCCTTGCCACCGTCGCCACAGGCTTGCTCATTGGGGATAGATTAGGGATAAAATTAGCTCATGTTTTAAGTCGTTCAAATTCTGTAAAGCTGCTTTGCGACAATGTTTATTGTTAAAAGCGCTATACAAATAAACTTGACTTGACTGTCAAGTAAAGGCAGTTTTACCATTCCCACACTCGACTGTTGTGCTCTGTAGTGCTTTTATTTCACCAGATTGCAATCATAAACCAAAATGAAACTCTCCTCTCTGAAGACAAAAAAAAAAAACCCAACTCGGATTATATTCAGTAAACACTGAGAGGTGATTCATGAAGGAAAAGCTGAAGTTTAAACGCAACACTAAACAAGCTGAACGTTTTCTTCGTGTCCTCAAACCCAAAGGGTCGAGTTACAGAAACATAAAGGATCTTAATAACAAAAACAGGAGAAAAATAACTAATTGAAAACTGTCCCAGAGGATTAAATCTTCTGCATCTGGATCGTCATGCAGGTTTGTCTCAGGTTTTCTGCCACGGTTCCTCTTGTCTTCTGAGAGGAATCTTTATTTTAGACATTCCTTTACTGCAGAAACAATTTCATCCAGGATGGTATTTCTGTTCTCTTTGGTAACCTGTGAGGTTGAGAAAAAATGCAGAATATCAGTCAACTGAATGCAAATTAATTTATTAATAAAATAAGCTAATTTTATTGGTGATACGGTATTTAAACAAAACATTACAGCATCAACGTAATTATATTCTCTAAAAACACAGTAATAGGTCACAGGTTTGAAGAGCAGCATTATAGACCATGTACAATGGTGCTTGAAAGTTTGTGAACCCTTTAGATTGTTCTATATTTCTGCATAAATATGACCTAAAACATCATCAGATTTTCACACAAGTCCTAAAAGTAGATAAAGAGAACCCAGTTAAACAAATTAGACAAAAATATTATACTTGGTCATTTATTTATTGAGGAAAATGATCCAATATTACATATCTGTGAGTGGCAAAAGTATGTGAACCTTTGCTTTCAGTATCTGGTGTGACCCCCTTGTGCAGCAATAACTGCAACTAAACGTTTGCGGTAACTGTTGATCAGTCCTGCACACCGGCTTGGAGGAATTTTAGCCCGTTCCTCCGTACAGAACAGCTTCAACTCTGGGATGTTGGTGGGTTTCCTCACATGAACTGCTCGCTTCAGGTCCTTCCACAACATTTCCATTGGATTAAGGTCAGGACTTTGACTTGGCCATTCCAATACATTAACTTTATTCTTCTTTAACCATTCTTTGGCAGAACGACTTGTGTGCTTAGGGTCGTTGTCTTGCTGCATGACCCAACTTCTCTTGAGATTCAGTTCATGGACAGATGTCCTGACATTTTCCTTTAGAATTCACTGGTATAATTCAGAATTCATTGTTCCATCAATGATGGCAAGCCGTCCTGGCCCAGATGCAGCAAAACAGGCCCAAACCATGATACTACCACCACCATGTTTCACAGATGGGATAAGGTTCTTATGCTGGAATGCAGTGTTTTCCTTTCTCCAAACATAATGCTTCTCATTTAAACCAGAAAGTTCTATTTTGGTCTCATCCTTCTACAAAACATTTTTCCAATAGCCTTCTGGCTCGTCCACATGATCTTTAGCAAACTGCAGACGAGCAGCAATGTTCTTTTTGGAGAGCAGTGGCTTTCTCCTTGCAACCCTGCCATGCACACCATTGTTGTTCAGTGTTCTCCTGATGGTGGACTCATGAACATTAACATTAGCCAATGTGAGAGAGGCCTTCAGTTGCTTAGAAGTTACCCTGGGGTCCTTTGTGACCTCGCCGACTATTACATACATTGCTCTTGGAGTGATCTTTGTTGGTCGACCACTCCTGGGGAGGGTAACAATGGTCTTGAATTTTCTTCATTTGTACACGATCTGTCTGACTGTGGATTGGTGGAGTCCAAACTCTTTAGAGATGGTTTTATAACCTTTTCCAGCCTGATGAGCATCAACAACGCTTTTTCTGAGGTCCTCCAAATATGTGTTGTGAAGATCAGACTTTGATAGATCCCTGTTCTTTAAATAAAACAGGGTGCCCACTCACACCTGATTGTCATCCCATTGATTGAAAACACCTGACTCTAATTCCACCTTCAAATTAACTGCTAATCCTAGAGGTTCACATACTTTTCCCATTCACAGATATGTAATAATGGATCATTTTCCTCAATAAATAAATGACCAAGTATAATATTTTTGTCTCATTTGTTTAACTGGGTTCTCTTTATCTACTTTTAGGACTTGTGTGAAAATCTGATGATGTTTTAGCTCATATTTATGCAGAAATACAGAAAATTCTAAAGGGTTCATAAACTTTCAAGCACCACTGTATACTGTATATGATAGATATTGTATATTGTTCAGGCTTGTAGTACTCGAGTCCGACTTGTGCCCTAATTTTAAGGACTCGTGACTCGACTTAGACTTGAGCACTGCTGACTCGGACCCGTGCATTAACTGCATTCGGACTCGTAAATTGATGACGAGGACTCTGATTTTTTTCTTTATTTTTTGTAACATGCCATAATAATTTGGCATAAGATATTTATATTTACAGTAATTTTTGTACTAATTTCGTGCAAGTGTGTCACACCTGCGCTCCTTGGTGCGTGCATCATATAGTCTCTTGGGCGCGTTCTGGACAGGATTAAGGCGCAATCTGCACGCCTATAGAAAAACACACTTACTTTGCAAAGTATTGAGTTGCGATGCTGACACATTACCAGGCCTTATTTCCTTGTTTGGTTTCCTGATCCCTGATTTCCTGTTTCTCGTCTTCGATCCTGCCGAGTCTACGATAGCCTGTTTGTGTCTCGCTCGACCTATCGCCTGTTTCACTGTTTTACGATTTTGCCTGCCGTTCTGGATTGTTTACTGTCTTCACTTGTATTAATAAACACACCTTCTGCACTTTCATCCGTCTCCCAACCGTCTCTGACAGAATACTTCACACTCCCTGATAAAGAGAAGCACATTCACCTGTTCATACGTCATGTTCCGGAACAAACTAATGTTAATGATGCTAAAACAGCCACCGTCACATGGTGCGGTTGGGGTCTTGTTCTCGGACTCGACTCGGCTCATTAGTGGACTTGACTCTAAAGTTTTGGACTTGAACACTGGGGACTCGAGACTGGACTCGGACTCGAGGTTTAGTGACTCGACTACAACACTAATATTGTTGATATAGATATTTTATGCATAATATAGATATTTAGATTACAGATAGATATTGTATAATACAGATATTTTAGACATTGTGTATAATATAGGTATTGTATATTATGTATGTTGTATATAATAGTTATTGTAGATTGCACATTTATTATATTGTGTAATGTGTATATTGTCCATTACATATATACATTTTTATTATATTACATATACATATATTCACACTTTTTTCCTCCCCTGTATCACTAGAGAGACACCAACCACCAGAACCAAATTCCTTGTGTGTCAACATACTTGACCAATAAACATGATTCTGATTCTGATTCTCCATCAGTGAGTTTTGAATAAATAAGGCCCTGTCCACACGGCAACGGATTCAGGTGACTCCGATACAATTGCTTATCGTTTAGGCCTGGCGTCCACACGGCACCGGCGTTTTGGGTGCCCAAAACGCAATCTTTTTGAGAACGGGTTCCAGAGTGGAAAGATCTGGCAACATTGACGTTGCGAAGTCGTCTGGATGAGTAGAACGGATTTGTTTACGATGACGTCACAACCACATGACTGTGAGTGCTTCACGCCGGGTAGAAGTGTAATGAACTCGATGCGAGTTGTCAACAAATCCTATAACTTGGTTCATGAAACGCGCTTACAAAATATTTTCACTGTGAATATTTATTGTGTAATGGTGCAAAGTGAGAGAGAGAGAGAGAAAATAGCCCCTACGGCAGAGTCAATCCCGCCAGCAAAAATAGGGAAAAAAAGGAGCGATCTCACCTCTTCAGATGTTGGTTTAAGTCCTACAATACATTCCTCAAAAAGGGCGTAGAAGAGCAAATTAATCCATCAACATGTAGCATTCAATTTATTCCGGACCATTAAAGACGCCGCCTTCCGCGTAGAATCATACGTCATCCTCGCCGCCATATTGGATGGGTCAAAGCAGAGAATAAAGATGCCTTGTTCATGTGCTGCGTTTAACTGTACTAACAGGTTTGCCGTCCAAATGAGATCACATGGGATTACCTTTCACAGGTGAGACTGGAAAAATACTTTTCATTGTATTTGGTCATTATAACGTAATTTTACGAACAGATTTTCCTGACTTTGTGGCTAATATGAAGTCTCGCGCATAATAGTTTATGCGCATGCGTCCTTACTTCTATTGTTCTGGTGTCTCCGAAGGGACCGTCTTACAGCGCCCCTAGAGGTGTGGCATGTGTATTGCATCGTTTTCAGCAAGCGTTGCGTTGCGTTGCCATATGGACCTGATATTTTACTGATCGTTGCCCATTTGGACGCGATATTTTTTTAAATAACATCTCGTTGCCGTTGTCGTGTGGATGTAGCCTGAGTGATCTTGCTATTTTTTAAAATGAAACGTGTCAAAATTGAGATAAATCACACATTTCAGCTTAAAAAAACAACAACGACAAAACAAAAACAACGTGGAATATTCATTTAAGCAGACAAAAACAGTAATATTTTACAGATGCTTACCATGAAGACCTTGACATCCTTCCTTGCTCGGATTTCCTCGACTAATCCCAAAGGTTTTCCTTTAGGAACAGGGATTGTTCCCAAGATAGTGCAGTCCATGCTGTCCAGAGTCTGTCTCACCGCTCGGATAAACGCCTGACTGAAGAGCTCCATCTTCCCAATCTCATCTATAACGAACACCTTCCTGCTTCCATCGCTCGCCTGTCAGGAACAACGCAGGAAAACAGGAATAATGTTTTCGGAGCACAAGCTGAGTTTATCAGTTATACACTCACTGGCCGGCCACTTTAAGAGGAACTTGTTCTTGATTCTAAGATTCTTGTTCTTGGCTGCCGGAGTGGAACCCAATGTGGGCTTCTGTTCTGCTGTTGCATGCTGAGATGCTTTTCTGCTCACCACGGTTGTAAAGAGTTGCTATGAGTCCTTCCTTCCTGGAAAAAATGCTCGAACCAATCTGGCCATTTTCCTCTGACCTACCTCTCTTATCAACAAGGTGTTTGTTTCCACCCACAGAACGAACGAACTGACTGTCTGTCTGTCTCTCATTCACTGTTTTTTGTTTTTCGCACCATTCTGTCTGTGTAAACTCTAGAGACTGTTGTGTGTGAAAACCCCAGGAGATCAGGAGCAGTTTATGAAATACTCAAACAAACCAGTCCATCTGGCTCAGTGCCACAGTGAAAGAAAGTCACACTTTGAGATCATAATTTTTCCCATTCTGATGTTTGAGCATCGTGAACATTAATTAACCGAAGCTCTTGATTTGTATCCGCGTGATTTTATGACGGCATCGTGCTGCTGTCAAGGGATCGGCTGATTAGAGAACTGCATCATAAAACAGCAGGTGGATGCATGGGTGCTCCTAATAAAGTGGTCAGCGAGTGCAGCTGCAAACATATGTAAGACACATCTGGTTACTACGGCAACACAGTGAAGTGAGTGTTCCAGTAGGACCTTTTGTTTGAAGGAATTCTTCCTTCAGTATCGTAACTGTTCAGGACGCACAGGATTGGCAAAAGCCACAATCCGACAGAGTTCGGTTATTTACCTTGCGCTCCCATGCATTACCTGATGAGCAGCGAATCAACAAACTGTACTGGACTCAAACTAAGAGCTCCAGCAGCAGAGGTTTCTTCAGCTCTCTGTGTCAGTAACTCGTGCTTTCCTCCCAGATAATGGTGTCGTAACAAATCTCTGATCGGTATTTATAGTTATTATCATTTCTACTGCCACACTTGAGCTCTGAACTCATTCTAATGCGTGATTTGGGAAGGGAATGTCATTCCTATGGAACAGAGTGGGGCAGTCTGAAAAAGCTGCTCTCCAGAAGAGAAAATACAGTTCAGTACCTTTATTTCTAAAAGGATAAGGATCAGTCTTTTTTTTACGTGAACGTTTACTTACATTTTGGAAAAGTGGCAGTGCAAGACTCTCAAATGACGGTAGATCGACAACATATTGACCCACAGTATATTCACGTCTGCCAGATGGAGCTGTAGTTCTAAAATTAAAGAGAGATCAATCTAGTTACACAGCTTTTCTAGCACTATACAGGTCTGACTCCAGGCTGCACAGGTGGATAGATCATTTAGAAAGTGATTAAAATATAGATACCCGACTCTGGCCAGGATTCCTCTCTGGCCGTTTACTGTGACTACATCAAATCCCACTCTCCTCCCACTTTCGCGGACCTCCTCCGTGCAGAAGCCATGGATGCTCACACCTGTTGAGTTGATCGCCTCCCACACCTTCTGGACTAGTGTGGTTTTCCCCACTCCTGAGTACAGAACAGAACAGAACAGTTTACAGATAATGTAAGTCGTCATGAAATAGCTTGAGAGCAGTGATTCAATTCTGTATGTTGACAGGAAGTCAGAGTGACGGTGTACTGAAGCCAAGAGTTAAACAAGATTTCGTACTGTCATCTTCACTCATGACATGACTTTAATGACAATAATGCCCTTGACAACTTGATGCCATGTGTGTTCAGAGTTAGACTGAGATTCACAATAGTGACGAAGAGTTGGAGGGGAATCACCAGGAGGTGTCTGATACATCTGAGAGGCAGGATTAAAATCAATTTGAAATCTAATGCTACCTGATCAAATTTTCCCAACCAAGGTTTTTTTTTTTTTTGGGAAAAGAGAAGATGCACAAATAAAAACACAGAGACAAACCATGTTTTGCTCTTAAAGGTAGACGGCCTTTCAGATTTTTCAACTGTAGGTCATAAAAATGTTTTTTCCCCAACACCTGATTATTTTTCTTTAGTGGACCGAAAGCTACTGAATCTGAATCACAGATTTCAAATGTTATTAATTTTTTTATATAGAACAATTAATGAATTTATTTCCACGTGGCCCTAAATTCTCTGCTATTTTTTCCTGCATTCACCATGACCCAATACAAGATACTACATCATGCATCACGTGGTGGGCTTTCCCCATTCGCGCAAGGCATTGTGGGATACAAATTTGAAACAGGAGAGAAAAATGGAGGACGTGAGTGTGCGAATGAAACATGAAAGACCAACTACAGTAACGGAAAGCGAGAAGAAAGACATTATGTTATATATGAAGGAAAGGAAATGCAGGGCCCAAACTAATAAATATCGGCGCTCAACGAGCACCTTGGTGCGATCAGCTGTTCGTTTAGCGACAGAAGGATGGAACTGTCCGTGCACCGTCAAAGGTAAACCTGTAGATGGCAGTCCATGCAACACTGGATGCCAGCTGCTGTAAAACCCAAAAGAAGAAGGTAAACCTGCGCACACGCACACACACGGACTTCCTTTGTCCGCTTGACTGCGTGAAGCGAGCAATTTCATGCACATTATTTGCTTTAACCCCTTTAAATTAAATAAGGTCCCAGCCACAGAATGATCTGATATTTTGTGAGATATTACAGAAATAAACATATATCACAATGACCAAATATCAGAGGGAACTAATGGCCCTTTTCCACTACCCTTTTTCAGCTCACTTCAGCCCGACACGGCTCGCGTTTCGACTACCAAAAACCAGCACGACTCAGCTCGCTTCAGCCCTGCTTAGCCCCTAAAACTCGCACCGTTTTGGAGTGGGGCTGAAGCGAGCCAAACCGTGCCGAGTGGGGCTAGGGGCGTGAGCAGACACTCCCCTGTGCACTGATTGGTGAGGAGTGTCCTCACATGCCCACACACGCCCTGCGAGCGCGCTGGGATCTGTAAACACCGCAAACCCGGAAGAAGAAGAATTACGAATTACAAGAATTTCTGAAGCCTTATGCGCCTCGCCTCATCTATACGCTCTTGCCAGTATCTGTTGGCGTTGTCGGTGACAACAAGCCACAGCACCAAGACAGCAACACTAACGACTCCATGTCCTCCATGTTTTATTGTTTACTATCCGGGTCGTGAGGCTATCCGGGTCGTGAGACTACCGCTTAAAAGCTCACTGATGTCACTGTTTGCGCTGCTTAACGACATCACCTGACGTACACCCACTTTCGCTAACTCCACCCAATGTGTCCACCCACTTCCAGCCAGCACGGTTCAGCGCGGTTGTACTCGAAATGCAACTCCAACAGCCCCGCTCAGCCGCGTTTGTAGTGGAAAAGCGGCATAAATTTCACCGATTTTATGAAACTGAAAGGCCGTCTAGCTTTAAAGAGCTGCTAGCATTGAGTAAGACACACCCCCTGGGGGTGGGACATATGCTTTCTAGAGAGCATTTAATTGGATGAACACAACACTAGTACAGGATGATTCATCAAAAAATTTCAATTCTATTCCTGGAAGTGACAAAGTATAAAATTAAAACAAGAATGCCTCTAAAATATATACAGCATTTAGTCCATAACACTAAGGAACATATAGAAAAACTCTAAAGCACCAGTTTTCATTTTAAAGGCTCTTTAACTGCTGTTACATGGATTTAAAGGTGAACACTAAAGTTGCAACGTAGATGTTTCAATTCAAGTGTACAAACGCGATTTTATTCAGCGAACATTACAAAATAAAAGACGCTCTCTGACACGCACTGAGTAATGTGTTTAAAAGGATTTATAAACAAATAAAAAATGCTGTGTCGTAAAAATTAGACTGGTTAGTAAACTACCTGGAGAACCTGTCAGGAAAACGTGTCTAATCATGATAAATTAACTTTTTAAACCGTAAACAAAAACCACACAAGACATTTTCTCACGCCGGAGACTCAGGAGCTTAACTTCCGGTGTTGCGATTAACGCGCATGCGCAGATTAATCCATCGGCGCTGGTAAAAAGAAGCTAGAAATAAAGTGCTATCGAGTTCCTTCCACTCAAAGCAACAATAAATTAAAGTTTAATTTCTTTTTTTACAAGACAAACTACCCTAACACATAAATGATACCTAAATACATTCTTGCGTGGACAAAAAATATATAAAAAAAATAAACAATGTAAACATGCCATCTCTGGCTATAAAGCATTAGTTGCCATAGCAACCGCACCACTGGAGCTGGATTAAAGAAAATCTTTAATAAACAGTTAAAAAAAATGTGACAAGTGCAAGAAAGGATGGGATTTTTTAACTAATTTATATTGCACAAGAAAATCGTGTCTTATTCAGATTAACAATTATATTTTACAGCATTTTATCTTAAATTAAGAAATATTAAATTACTCTACAATCTATTATCATATCTGTTACCTAGCAACCAAAGCAAGGCAAACGGGTTGTCCTAAACTAACCATCAAAAGTTATCATGTCCTGTTGTAGCCTAATATGAATTTGTAAACAAACAAACAATTCAAAATGCTAAATACATACATAACTATGATCAATAATAATAATGATACTACTACTAATAAAAAATTAACAATACTACTACTACTAAAATGTATTTTTTTGTATATTGTGTCTTGTTTTATTTTATTGTGTCTTGTCTGTGAAAATACTACTACTAATACTAATAATAATACTAATACTAATAATAATAATTTAACAACAACAACAATACTAATACTACTAATAATAACTATAACTATAATAATAATAATAATAATAATAATAATAATAATAATAATAAACAATACTACTACTACTACTACTACTACTACTAAAATGTATTTTTTTGTATATTGTGTCTTGTTTTATTTCATTGTGTCTTGTCTGTAAAAATACTACTACTACTAATAATAATAATAATAATAACAACAATAATAATAATAAGAGAAGAATTTACCAACAATACTACTACTAATAATAATAATAATAATAATAATAATAATAATAATAATAATAATAATACATTAACAATACTACTACTACTACTACTACTACTAAAATGTATTTTTTGTATATTGTGTCGTTTTGTTTTATTGTGTCTTGTCTGTGAAAATACTACTACTACTACTACTACTACTACTACTACTAATAATAATAATAATAATAATAATAATAATAATAATGAGAATAATTTAACAACAATACTACTACTACTACTACTGCTAAAATGTATTTTTTGTATATTGTGTCTTGTTTTATTTTATTGTGTCTTGTCTGTGAAAATACTACTACTACTACTACTACTACTACTACTAATAATAATAATAATAATAATAATAATAAATTAACAACAATACTAATACTACTACTAATAATTATAATCATATTAAATTAACAAAAAAATAATAATGTATGGAATAGTATGGAAAGGAAACCTGGACTTTGATTTTACAGATCTGTTTATTATTATTATTATTATTATTATTATTTTTATTATTATTATTATTAACCCTGGTGTAGTGGATGTGGATTCAGCTGGAGAGGAAGGAAGAGCGCCCGAATTTCAGCACGCGCGTGTTACAGCTGGCCCTGTGTTGCCAGATTGTGCGGTTTTCAAAATGTCGAACTAGTTTTAATTAGGCAGAGCAGAAAATGTACCTGGGGTAGCTGTACAATATTTGGTCTGGTTTTCCATGATTTATATAGCACAGATTCGTGCATGAGGAGAGGATTAAATTCACATCAGCACTTTCCCCTCGCTAATGCTTATATAATAAGAGAAGAAAATAATATATGATAAGAGTTTATTATGCAGTCTGCTAAATACACAGTATGGCTACAGGTTTGTGGACACCTGCTCAGTCACACCCTTGTGTGCTTGTTGAACATCTCGTTCCAGATTTAGTTCCCCTTTGCAGTTATAATAACCTGCACTCTTCTGGGAAGGTTTTCCACTCGATTCTGGAGTGTGACTGTGTGTTCATTCAGCCACAAGAGCATTAGTGAGGTCAGGTACTGATGTTTGGTGAGGAGGCCTGGGGTGCATTTGGCATTCCACTTCAGCCCAGAGGTGTTTATTGGGGTTAAGGTCAGGGATGTGCAAGTGTCTCAAGCTCTTCTATACCAGATTACGTAATCCATGGATTCATGGAGCTCACTTTGTGCACAGGGGCATGCTGGAACAGGATTGGGCCTCTTTCACCCTTCAACTGATGTGGTGCTGCTGCCGGGTGCCTAATCTAGAACTGGTCTCAAGCAGTTCCACCAAAAAAAGATGGTACCACAAAATTGCTGGTCCCAAACTTGGAACCAGTGATGTCAGTGGTTATGGGAGGGGCTACCGCAAGAAATTCACCACCATTTTGATAAAACATGATGGAAATCACTACATGTCAAGTCAAAAAGTTTATTTGTATAGCGCTTTTAACAGTAAACATTGTCGCAAAGCAGCTTTACACAATTTGAACAACTTAAAACATGAGCTGATTTTATCCCTAATCTATCCCCAGTGAGCAAGCCTGTGGCGACGGTGGCAAGGAAAAACTCCCTCAGACGACATGAGGAAGAAACCTCGAGAGGAACCAGACTCAAAAGGGAACCTATCCTCATTTGGGCAACAACAGACAGCATGACTATAATATTAACAGTTTTAACAAGAAGTCAGTTTCGTTGATGTTATAAACTCTTCATTGATGGAAACTTGAGTGCAAAACTGTTCATGACAACTGCATTCCTAAAGTTAGCAAGTCAACATGCAGGCAACCTTCAAATGCAGGATGTTATGACTTTAAAAATAAATTTATAAAAAGCAAGCAAAGCAGACGTGCTCTGTTTGCCATGATTTTTTCCTGCAAATGTTACCCCGGGAACATTTCAATGGAAATAACCCCAACTTCCACTCCATAATGTTTGGTTCTCAAACCTGCCAAAATTGAAGCCAGGTCTCAACAGGCACAAAGGCAGAACTGGCTCCGCACCAGCATTGGCACTGGCATTGGTGCCGGCACCATCCTGGCAGCCAAGAGCTAGTTCCAGTGAAGGAAAATTGTAATTCTACAGTATACAAAGTCATCCTATACAATTGTGTGCTTCCAACTTTGTGACAACAGTTTGGGGAAGAACTACATATAGGTGTGACGGTCAGGTGTACACATACTTTTGGCCATATAGTGTATGCTTCATTGATTTTGGTTGTTGAATTGGGAAAATATATTTCATAAAACCACAGCGACTAAACAAGCATAACTTGAATAAATTGTTAATTAGTGTGCTTTATGTATTTTTATTCTTTTACACAGAAGAAAAGACTCCTTTAGAGCTAAATTCGAGGTAACTTGGCATTGCCAATCCAACTACCAACATGTTTTGTGAAGGTGGAGGAAACCAGAGAACCCTGAGGAAACCCAGAGTGACACAGGGAAAACATGCATACACTAACAGTAACCCAAGCTCAGGATTGTATTGTTGTTGTAATAGACATGTAAACTTTCCCTGAATTTAAAAGTAAAGATTAATACTGAAGCATGGTTATAGTGTTTGGGATTGACAATCGCATTTACAGATGCTCTCTGGAATTGACATGTAATGCCACTTTAATGCGAATGGAGAGGAACAGACATTGTCTACATGGACTGGTAAATGTGATCAATGACAACCTCAGAAACTGTGTCGTTCCTGTCACCTCTGAAAGGTTGTTCACAACTTTCTTGCATTCTTAATTATTTAATTTGTTCTCCACACTTGGTCATTTGTTGATAACACTTTTGTGTTCCATTCAGCTTTTTTTTTTCTCACTCAAATGTTAACCAGACGCTCCGGACTCTTACAGTAATGCTTTTATGGCTGAGGACTACAGTTGACTTGCTAACTTTAGGACTGCAGTTGTCATTAATAGTTTTGCACTCAAGTTTCCATCAATGAAGAGTTTATAACATCAACGAAACTGACTTCATGTTAAAACTGTTAATGTTATAGTCATGTTGTCTGTTGTTGCCCAAATGAGGATGGGTTCCCTTTTGAGTCTGGTTCCTCTCGAGGTTTCTTCCTTGTGTTGTCTGAGGGAGTTTTTCCTTGCCACCGTCGCCACAGGCTTGCTCATTGGGGATAGATTAGGGATAAAATTAGCTCGTGTTTAAAGTTATTAAAATTCTGTAAAGCTGCTTTGCGACAATCACACACACATCACATTATCTCTAGCCGCTTTATCCTTCTACAGGGTCGCAGGCAAGCTGGAGCCTATCCCAGCTGACTACGGGCGAAAGGCGAGGTACACCCTGGACACGTCGCCAGGTCATCACAGGGCCGACACATAGACACAGACAACCATTCACACTCACATTCACACCTACGGTCAATTTAGAGTCACCAGTTAACCTAACCTGCATGTCTTTGGACTGTGGGGGAAACCGGAGCACCCGGAGGAAACCCACGCGGACACGGGGAGAACATGCAAACTCCACACAGAAAGGCCCTCGCCGGCCCCGGGGCTCGAACCCAGGACCTTCTTGCTGTGAGGCGACAGTGCTAACCACTACACCACCGTGCCGCCCACATCAAAAGATAATAATAATAATCATAATAATAAGTTAGATTTTTACACCAGGATTCACAATTCCAAGTTTGCTTTACAGAAGGGATGAAAAAAACACTAAGCAGTAAGAGAGGAAGAGAAATGTTCATGGAAAGGATAAGGCTTCAATTGAAATTTGCAAGTAGATAAAGAAGAGGGGGCGGCACGGTGGTGTAGTGATTAGCGCTGTCGCCTCACAGCAAGAAAGTCTGGGTTCGAGCCCCATGGCCGGCGAGGGCCTTTCTGTGCGGAGTTTGCATGTTCTCCCCGTGTCCGCGTGGGTTTCCTCCGGGTGCTCCGGTTTCCCCCACAGTCCAAAGACATGCAGGTTAGGTTAACTGGTGACTCTAAATTGAGCGTAGGTGTGAATGTGAGTGTGAATGGTTGTCTGTGTCTATGTGTCAGCCCTGTGATGACCTGGCGACTTGTCCAGGGTGTACCCCGCCTTTCGCCCGTAGTCAGCTGGGATAGGCTCCAGCTTGCCTGCGACCCTGTAGAACAGGATAAAGTGGCTAGAGATAATGAGATAAGATAATAATAAGTTAGATTTTTACACCGGCATTCACAATTCCAAGGTTGCTTTACAGAAGGGATGAAAAAAAACACTAAGCAGTAAGAGAGGAAGAGAAATGTTTATGGAAAGGATAAGGCTTCAATTGAAATTTGCAAGTAGATAAAGAAGAGGGGGCGGCACGGTGGTGTAGTGATTAGCGCTGTCGCCTCACAGCAGGAAGGTCCGGGTTTGAGCCCCGTGGCCGGCGAGGGCCTTTCTGTGCGGAGTTTGCATGTTCTCCCCGTGTCCGCGTGGGTTTCCTCTGGGTGCTCCGGTTTCCCCCACAGTCCAAAGACATGCAGGTTAGGTTAACTGGTGACTCTAAATTGAGCGTAGGTGTGAATGTGAGTGTGAATGGTTGTCTGTGTCTATGTGTCAGCCCTGTGATGACCTGGCGACTTGTCCAGGGTGTACCCCGCCTTTCGCCCGTAGTCAGCTGGGATAGGCTCCAGCTTGCCTGCGGCCCTGTAGAACAGGATAAAGTGGCTAGAGATAATGAGATGAGATGAGATGAGATGAGATAAAGAAGAGTGGTGATGGAGAGATTGAAGAAGAGAACCCCAGAGTTTGGGGGTAATGGCACTGAAGGACCTGCCCCCCATGGTGGAAAGTCTGGTGCATGGGACAGTAAGTAAATTATTGCTAGAAGACCTTAGTGAGCGAATGGGACAAGCCTAATGGTTAGAGATGCAGCTTTGGGGCCAAAAGGTTGCCAATTCGATTCCCCAGAATGGCTAAAGTCCCCTTGAGCAAGGAACCTACTGGTAACCCCTACCTGCTCCCCAAGTTGCTCTGGGTATGTAGTAGTAGTAATAAATGAGCAATGCACAACATCCAGTGTGCTCTTCATCTCATCTCATTATCTGTAGCCGCTTTTGCAACCTAAGTCTAGGCTGAAAACATATCTGTTTAGTCAAGCCTTTTATTAATGGTGTTTATGAGGTAAAGGAGTAGATCTGGAGGGTCCTCAGACATAGAGTGTTTTGGTAAACTGGGATGTATGGATGCTGTCAGTCCCCACTCGCTTGCTCACTCGAGTTTGTTGACGGTGCAGTGGCTGGCTGCTTTATGTCCCGGGGCTCCCTCATGCCTGTGTTACCTTCTGGCTCTCTCCTTTTAGTTATGCTGTCATAGTTAGTTGCCGGAGTCCCTGCTTGTACTCGGTGCAATATGTATACTGTTCCTACTTATTCAGGTGACATTGGGCATACCTAACCACCTGTGTTTTCTTTCTCCCCCCCCCCCCCCCCCCCACTCCAAATCTGTCCCTCTGAGTTACATGGAGTCAACAGGAAATCTTTTGGTGGAGACGGTGGGGACCTCGACTGGCTATCGTAGCCTGCAGGGAATCGGCCGTCAGACATTCTGTCGCATGTCCCAGACCCGGTGAAATGTAACTGAATTGTCTTGGCCAGCCCTAAGGGTCCCATCTGCATCTCATCATTGCTGAGGAGTGTGCTCCCATCACCCAATCAAGCATCCAGCCAGAGCAGGTCATGATATATTTTTTTACCATATTAACATGCCATTGTGTGTCATGCCTGATGTAAAGACTCTCGTCTCTGCGAGCCTACCACACAGATTTAATACTTGTCATTTTTAGGGCATACCTAACAACATGTTCTCTTCCCCCCCCCCCCCCCCCCCCCCCCCCATCTGTCCCTCTGAGTTACATGTTGATCCTGGGATTGAGATGCTGGCCTCTTCTGCCCCTCGGACCTGCTTGATCCATCCTGGTGCCCTGTGTCTGGTCGGAGTTTTATCGCCCCACTCCTGTGAAGGACGGCCCCACGAGGACAGTTGAGGGTTATACCTGTTAAAACTGTTAATATTATAGTCAGGCTGTCTGTTGTTGCCCAAATGAGGATGGGTTCCCTTTTGAGTCTGGTTCCTCTCGAGGTTTCTTCCTCATGTCGTCTGAGGGAGTTTTTCCTTGCCACCGTCGCCACAGGCTTGCTCATTGGGGATAGATTAGGGATAAAATTAGCTCATCTTTTAAGTCGTTCAAATTCTGTAAAGCTGCTTTGCGACAATGTTTATTGTTAAAAGCGCTGTACAAATAAACTTGATTTGATTGATTTGAACTTGATTTATCCTTCTACAGGGTCGCAGGCAAGCTAGAGCCTATCCCAGCTGACTACGGGCGAAAGGCGGGGTACACCCTGGACAAGTCGCCAGGTCATCACAGGGCTGACACATAGACACAGACAACCATTCACACTCACATTCACACCTACGCTCAATTTAGAGTCACCAGTTAACCTAACCTGCATGTCTTTGGACTGTGGGGGAAACCGGAGCACCCGGAGGAAACCCACGCGGACACGGGGAGAACATGCAAACTCCACACAGAAAGGCCCTCGTCGGCCACGGGGCTCGAACCCAGGACCTTCTTGCTGTGAGGCAACAGCGCTAACCACTACACCACCGTGCCGCCCCAGTGTGCTCTTATGTTAAAGAATGTGGACTTTCTTTGTCCTGAGAGCGTCACATCAAACAGGACGCGTTGTTTGTGTTTGTAGCATCCATTGTCCCACTAAAGCTCTTTGTTTAGTGGGTTTTGTTCCTCCCCACTGTTTTCTTTTATGGAACCAGTTCTGTGGTGAACCACCAGGCTTGTGTTTGTGCTGTAAATGTTATTTGTCAATAAAAGAGCATGTGGATTGTTTTAACAGCGCTTCCTGGTCAAACTTCTTCTTCTTCTTCTTCTTCGTCCGACACCACAATATGACAGACAGGGTATCTTGAGACATGCATTGCTTTTAAAGTTGAAGTATAACTTACCACTGATCATTTGTGTGGGTTTAAAAACATGTTATTGCTTAGTCATGCAAAATCATTTTCCAACCTTCTGACAGACATCAGATTAATCATTGTCCCGCCCACCAGAAACACTGACTGGCATCAGTTTAATTCATTCCTGCTGGAAGAACCTCGCCTTGCCACGCCCATCTGTACAATGTACAATATCCAGCATCTTATGACACGATGAGTCTTTCACACCAATCTGGCAACACGGATCTCGCGCTCCCACAGACTGAGAGCAGCGCGAGCGTGTGGGAATGTGCAGAGTTGGGTGAGCGGGAGCGCTGGAGCGGCGCCGCGCGAGACTCGGTAAGATTCACTCACACTGTTACTTTGTGTTTTTGTTTTCCGGTTTATTGAAGCCTCGCCGTCAACAACCGCCGCACATCATTTAAATGCACCGGGGTTCACTGCTGGAGCGGGTCACAGCCACAGCCTCAGCCAGGTCTCAGTGACATTATAGCGGGAACTCAAACAGGACTTTTTGTTTGTTTGTTTGTTTGTTCAAAATGTGACGATTCCCAGGCTGTTGTTCTCTGAAAATGTTAAATTGCCAGGTTACACACAGTGATACAAAGTTGGAAAAACACTTAAACTTTTTGAGGTACGGAGTAACTTTATTTACATTTTACAGCCAATAAACATAAAGAACATGAAACTCTCTCTCTTTCTGTCTGTCTCTCTCTCTTTCTGTCTGTCTCTCTCTCTTTCTGTCTGTCTCTCTCTCTTTCTGTCTGTCTTCTATCTGACTCTCTCTCTCCTTGCCTGTCTGTCTCTTTGTCTGTCTGTCTCTGTCTGTCTTCTATCTGACTGTCTCTCTCTCTCCCCTTCTGTCTGTCTCTCTCTTCCTTTCTGTCTGTCTGTCTGTCTAGCTCGCTCTCTGTCATTCTGTCTGTCTGTCACTCTGTCTGCCTTCTATTTGACTGTCTCTGTCTCTCTGTCTCTGTCTGTCTCTCTCTGTCTGTCTTCTGTCTGACTGTCTGTCTCACTCTCTCCCCTTCTGTCTGTCTCTCTGTCTGTCTCTCTGTCTATCTCTCTCTGTCTGTCTATCTCTCTCCCTCTGTCTGTCTGTCTGTCTGTCTGTCTAGCTCGCTCTCTGTCTGTCTGTCTGTCTGTCTGTCTGTCTGTCTATCTCTGTCTGTCTCTCTCTCTGCCTTCTATTTGACTGTCTCTGTGTCTCTCTGTCTCTATCTCTCTGACTGTCTCTTTCTATCTGTCTTCTGTCTGTCTCTCTCTGTCTGTCTTCTGTCTGTCAGTCTCTCTCTGTCTGACTCTCTCTCTGTCTGACTATGTCTCTCTCTGTGTCTGTCTTCTGTCTGACTGTCTGTCTGTCTCTCTCTGTCTGACTCTCTCTCTATCTGTCTGTCTCTCTCACTGTCTGTCTCTCTCACTGTCTGTCTTTCTCACTGTCTGTCTCTCTCTCTCTGTCTCTCTCTCTGTCTGTCTATCTGTCTGTCTCTCTCTCTGTCTGTCTTCTGTCTGTCTGTCTCTGTGTGCGTGCGTGTGTGTGCGTGCGTGTGCTTTTCTGTGTTGGTGGGGACCAAAGATCAAATGTCCCCACAAGAATGGAAACATCTGACAGTTTTGACCATATGGGGACATTTGGCTGGTCACAACAATAACAACAAAACAGTGTATTTAAAAAAAATCTAAAGAAGCCAAAAGGATTTATTTTTGTTACTGAGGCTAACAATTATGCCAGTGGAAGGTCCTCACAAAATTAGTAAGACGTAAACGTGTGTGTGTGAGAACTTGGTTTTATATGGGATATAAATATGAGAAATTTTCCTCCTTGTGAATCCCAGACTCTGTTATGAATGAGTTTGTCGCTCCTTACTGTACTATTTTAGGAAATGTAAAGTTGTTATAAATGATAAATAGGGTTTGGGGTTGAATAATACCAAAACATATTATTGCGCGTGTCTCTGTGTGCAAAAATTCAACACGCCTTCATGATCATAACTGAATAAATATACTGTGCCATATAATCTATTGTTTAGTGTAACTTCGTAGTCAGTCTTCACTATTTCACTGTTAATCATATAGAAAGTACATTCAGTCACAATAACTAAAGCAGTGCAAACATGGAGAGGAAGCTTAAAAATCAAGTCTAGTTAAAATAGATGAGATATCTACTCAAATATTTACCGTACATGTTAAATGGTTAAAAATTAATCACACACTGATTTAATAATTTGGCCTGTCAGAAATTCCATTAGGAAAAAAAAGACTAATTAGATTTTTGAACAAGTCTGAAGAAGAGAAGTATGTTCATACAATATTGTTTACTGGTAAAGCCTTTCGTATGTATGAGGTGAATAGAAAGTCAGTACAGGGTATAGGATCCGTCCTTTTTTGTATAAAGTGGCAGAATGAGACCTTTTCCACGGCATTTACGAAAGTTCTGTGCTAAATAAATTAAAAAGCATCGCAAGAAACTTGGAAGCTTTTTTAATCAGGACGTAAAAGTAGCCAAGATCTTCATCATCATCATCTTTCGGCTGGTTTCATTCGGGGTCGCCACAGCACATAACGTCCCTCCATCTCCTCCTGTCCTTCGTATCTTTTTCCGGAGCACCAACCCTCCTCGTGTCCTCCTTCACCACATCATAAATCTCATCTTTGGTCTTCCTCGTTCGTTTCCTTCTACCTGGCAACTCCGTCTCCGGCGTTCTTTTCCTAGTATACCCTGGATCTCTCCTCTGTACGTGTCCAAACCATCTCAATCTCGCCTCTCTTACTTTGTCTCCAAGCCGTCCTACATGTCCTGTCCCTCTAATATACCTACTCGTTTCTAATCCTGTCCAACTTTGTCACTCCCAATTATTATGATTATTTATTTTTAACTTTTGAAGTTTTTTTCCCCCCTAAAATATTCACAGCACAAACATTTATGCAAGCTTCTTTTATTAGTCAGGAGGTGTGTGGTGTGATTTGTGATTCATGTCCACACCCAGAGAAACTCTCATCATCCAGAGAATCTGAGATTGATCAAGATCAGCACACAGTTGAACATTTGGCAATTTGTTAGAAAGCTTTCTTGCATATCGCAGCCTCGAGCAGTATATTAGTGTTGTTACAATGACTACGCTGTCGGAAATAAGGGCACAGTAGGAGTCCATTTCTGTCCCTCAAGGTACAGTCTATACTAACGGACTCCCTATGGTTCATTATTGGACCTTTAGAGCCAAAAAGGTACATACATGTTCCCAAACAGGATATAAAGGGTACAAATAAGTACCTTACAGGGTTCTGCCCCAGTGACGAGCCATTATACCCCTAAAGGTACAGTAATGTACTTTATTTTCCGAGAGTGTGTTTAATGAAATGTCGTGTCCACCCATTACATCATCTTCATCCGATTCTCACTGTGTAATCAGAGTTATTATTTTTAGATGTCTCATAAGGAGACAAAGGTCATGGACGTCCAGCAGCACAGCGGAAAGGATCGAACCCACAGGAACCATCTCATCCAACCCGAGAACAGAGCGGAGGCACAAGACGTCACACAACAGCCAGGTCAGTAAGGGTTTTGACTGTGATACAGCTTTTTTTTTTTTCTTTGTAACCTGACAATTTGTGCAAAAA
The DNA here is from genome assembly GCF_027579695.1 of Neoarius graeffei. Classification (NCBI taxonomy): domain Eukaryota; kingdom Metazoa; phylum Chordata; class Actinopteri; order Siluriformes; family Ariidae; genus Neoarius; species Neoarius graeffei. The sequence continues at coordinate 84,429,371 of NC_083578.1, forward strand.
AAACCAGGCAATATACCATGTACCGTATGGAGGCACAGATTTGGGAAAGACTGCCAAATTATTTCTTATTTGTACTTTAAAAAAAAAATTACAATCTGAAATATCACATTTTTCCCCCCATCATTCTTCAAAGCAAGAAGTTCGCAATCACAGACACTCTTTCCAGAGCGAGAGATAAGTCAAAGTATGTAAACGGGGAAGAAGGGCTTTAAATCAGGGAGGTGACCAAGAACTTCAAGGTCATGCTGACAAAACTCACGAGGTCTTGTATAGAAATGGGAGAACCTGCCGAAAAAACAAGACAAAAAAAAAAAAAAACAACTACCTCTGAAGCTCTCTACCAGGTTGTCTTTTATGGTGTGTGAGCAGATTGAAGCCACTCTTCATTAAAAGGTACATAACTGCTTACACGAGTTTTGGCCATTTAGACTCCTTAAGAACTCTCAGGCTATGAGAAACCAGATTCTATGGTAGAATGCAACAAAGACTGAACTTTTCGGCCTAAATGCCAAGCATTATATCAGGGGTGGGGTGGGGTGGGGTGGGGTGGGGGGTGGAACAGGCACTGCTTGTCACCTGGCCAATTCCATCCCTACAGTGAAGCACGGTGGTGGCAGCATCATGTCAGGGAGAGATTTTTCAGTAGCAGGAACTGAGAATGGGGTGGAGGTTTAACTCTCAATCTAATAATGGTCCAAAAAACATAGCCAAGACAATATATCCATGTAGATTCAAGATTGAAATCTGAAATTTTGGAGAATATAGCGGTACAGCGACATCTGACCTCTCATAAAAAGCTCTGCAGAGAGAAATGGGAGATCACACACTCATAGATGAAAAGACTTACGGCTGTAATCAGTACTAATGGTACTGCATAATGGGTCGTAAACTAGTGTAAACATTTCTGAGTGTAAAATGTTTATTATTAGCTCATCCGGCCGACAGGTGATGAGTTTATGCCGCCATCGTCGTCCACATTTCACAAAAATCGCTTCTTCTCTCTCAGTTCTTCACCGATTTTTATTCTTTTTGGCAGGAAGGTAGATCTGCCTAGGGTGCATATACAGTAGCTTCTACCCAAATTTGCATAATTGCAATTAATAATGAAGATATGGAGTAATTAATCAATTCCTAACGAGCAGTTTCCACACAAATTGCTTCTTCTCCCTCAATTCTTCACTGATTTTGATTCTTTCTGGCATGACGGTAGGGGTGCCTAGGGTGCTTCTATACAGATTTGCCTAATTACAATTATTAATGAAGTTATGGATTAATTAAGCCTTAATGAGCAGTTCAATAAAAATCGCTTCTTCTCGGGCAATTCCTTGCCGTTTTGGATTCTTTCTGGCAAATAGGTCGGTATTTCTAGGGTGTATATCGCTTCTATATATAGCTTGCAACATTTATTGCACAAGGTGGCCCACTTTAGATCGTTCCTTCTGGACTAGACGGGGCCGGAGTGAGCCACACCGTCATCGACGGTCGCGTTATTTTTCATTATGCAGTATTTTTGCAAATTGATGAGGGGGAAAAATGTATTTAATTTCACAGCTCATACTATTTTTTTAATCTCATACGTGACTGGTTGATTTCCAAATAGTTCCTAGTAGTTCCAAATAGTTCATACCAGCACCAGAAAAGCAATATGGAAAAATGTTCAGTCCTATTTTTTCCACTTTGACAGATCCTCTTTCCCCAAAGCTTCCATGTGCCAATGGAGTCGGTTACGGAGGAAGTAATGACTCTCTAACAGACATCGTAATCACAAATGAGGATGCTTTACTGCTTCCCAACCATGTGCCAGTGATCGTGCACAAACTTGACAAAGGTAACACCATTCAGCGAACTTAGAAACACCTGCTGAGGTTTCACTTGAGTTTCTGCGTTTACATGTAGAGATTTTTCATCAATGTGAATAAATTCGTTCACGTCGTGGATTCCAAATGATCTCTTTACATGTACACCAGAGCTCTATTAAATATTTACGTGCATTCAAGGAAAGGTCTATAGGACCAACGTTACCATGACAACAATAACAACAGCAATATGTCCTGTCAGTGTTTTTTTTTCTTTAAATCTATGTCAGTCTTGGAAAACCTGCTCATATTTGTCCTGGACATTCCATTCTTATGTGCCTCAGTTTTTTTTTTTTTCTCTCCAGCCGAGTTGGCATGGTGTCCACGGGATTATCATTTTAAAAGTTCTTGTACGGGTGGCATGGAGTGCAGTGGTTAGCACTGTTACTGTACTCCACAGCAAGCCGGTTCTGAGTTTGACCCTGTCGGTCATCCATGGCCTTTCTGTCTGGATAAACAGTAGAGAGAATGAATGAAAGCTACTGGATAAAAAATTATGTTGCACTTGTTTTTCTGTTTAATTGATTATTATAGAAATCCGCTGCGTGTAAACAAGTTAGTCGCAATCACGTGCTTGCCTAAATCGAGTCAGTGAGATGCTGCAAATTAGCTGAGGAGGTCATCATGGTGGAAGTGACATGTCGCTAATAATTTTTTTTTTTTGTCTATTTCAGAGACTCCCAGCCCTCTCGATGACCTCTCTCCTCCAGACACTGGGTCTAACAGAGCGCCACCTGTCTGTACACCACCCACTGCCTCGTCAGGTCAAAGGGCACCTGACTCTGAGCATATATCCAAGTCCAACAGGCAAAATAATCCCCACAAAAAGCGTCCTCCTTCCACCTCCAAAAGCCAGCAGAGCTTGAAAAAAAGTGCCAGTCAAATCCAGGAAGGCACTGGTGATGGTAAATATTCCATATAATACCGAACTTTTTTAGAGTAATAGGGCAGTTCAGTTGCCCTGATGTCACCCTGTCAGTTAGTTTGGCTCAGATAATGAACGGATTCATTGTTTACCTGTTTAATTAAATCACACGTAAGAATAGGCAAAGACATTAAAAAAGGGCAGTATGATGAACTTTATGATCAAGATTTTTCCTACTCCCTAACGATCAATGGTTAATTAAACTTCAAACTTCATGTGTGTGAGCATTTCTTCTCCTCTACTGCATTTCGAGAACTTGATATACAACAGATACACTATATGGGCAAAAGTATGTGGACACCTGGACATCACTCCGATATGTGCTTGTCGAACATCCCATTCCAGATTTAGTCCCCTTTTGTTGTTAAAATAACCTCCACTCCTCTGGGAAGGTTTTCTACTATATTTTGGAGTGTGCCTGTGAGGATTTATGTTCATTCAGCTACAAGATCATTAATGAGAACAGGCATTGATGTTGGCTGAGGTGGCCTGGGGTGCATTCGGCATTCTAATTCATCCCAAAGGTGTTTAGACTTAGACAACCTTTATTGTCATTCAGTATGCAACAAGTGTACACCGAACGAAATTTCATTGCAATTTGGCTCAGCGCAGAATTAAATATGAAGTGTATTAAATTACAACCCCGATTCCAAAAAAGTTGGGACAAAATACAAATTGTCAATAAAAATGGAATGCAATAATTTACAAATCTCAAAAACTGATATTGTATTCACTATAGAACATAGACAACATATCAAATGTCGAAAGTGAGACATTTTGAAATTTCATGCCAAATATTGGCTCATTTGAAATTTCATGACAGCCACACATCTCAAAAAAGTTGGGACAGGGGCAATAAGAGGCTGGAAAAGTTAAAGGTATAAAAAAGGAACAGCTGGAGGACCAAATTGCAACTCATTAGGTCAATTGGCAATAGGTCACTAACATGACTGGGTATAAAAAGAGCATCTTGGAGTGGCAGCGGCTCTCAGAAGTAAAGATGGGAAGAGGATCACCAATCCCCCTAATTCTGCGCCGACAAATAGTGGAGCAATATCAGAAAGGAGTTCGACAGTGTAAAATTGCAAAGAGTTTGAACATATCATCATCTACAGTGCATAATATCATCAAAAGATTCAGAGAATCTGGAAGAATCTCTGTGCGTAAGGGTCAAGGCTGGAAAACCATACTGGGTGCCCGTGATCTTCGGGCCCTTAGATGGCACTGCATCACATACAGGCATGCTTCTGTATTGGAAATCACAAAATGGGCTCAGGAATATTTCCAGAGAACATTATCTGTGAACACAATTCACCGTGCCATCCGCCGTTGCCACCTAAAACTCTATAGTTCAAAGAAGAAGCCGTATCTAAGCATGATCCAGAAGTGCAGATGTCTTCTCTGGGCCAAGGCTCATTTAAAATGGACTGTGGCAAAGTGGAAAACTGTTCTGTGGTCAGACGAATCAAAATTTGAAGTTCTTTATGGAAATCAGGGACGCCGTGTCATTCGGACTAAAGAGGAGAAGGACGACCCGAGTTGTTATCAGCGCTCAGTTCAGAAGCCTGCATCTCTGATGGTATGGGGTTGCATTAGTGCGTGTGGCATGGGTAGCTTACACATCTGGAAAGACACCATCAATGCTGAAAGGTATATCCAGGTTCTAGAGCAACATATGCTCCCGTCCAGACGACGTCTCTTTCAGGGAAGACCTTGCATTTTCCGACATGACAATGCCAAACCACATACTGCATCAATTACAGCATCATGGCTGCGTAGAAGAAGGGTCCGGGTACTGAACTGGCCAGCCTGCAGTCCAGATCTTTCACCCATAGAAAACATTTGGCGCATCATAAAACGGAAGATACGACAAAAAAGACCCAAGACAGTTGAGCAACTAGAATCCTACATTAGACAAGAATGGGTTAACATTCCTATCCCTAAACTTGAGCAACTTGTCTCCTCAGTCCCCAGACTTTTACAGACTGTTGTAAAGAGAAAAGGGGATGTCTCACAGTGGGAAACATGGCCTTGTCCCAACTTTTTTGAGATGCGTTGTTGTCATGAAATTTAAAATCACCTAATTTTTCTCTTTAAATGATACATTTTCTCAGTTTAAACATCTGATATGTCATCTATGTTCTATTCTGAATAAAATATGGAATTTTGAAACTTCCACATCATTGCATTCCGTTTTTATTTACAATTTGTACTTTGTCCCAACTTTTTTGGAATCAGGGTTGTAAGTTATTTTTTTCGCGATCCGGTTTCCATCAAATCCTGTGCTCTGATTGGCTGGCGAACAGGTCCATATCCTACGATACGGACCCCAGTTACGGACCTCTGGCGACTCGCTCATTCACAACAACAACAAACATAGTAGCAATTTTTGTCAACATTTATTTTTTTTACCTTTCTCAGGAGAATAGCATTAATTTTACAGCATGGATAGCGATAACGACAGTGTTCACAGCGAAAGCGAGTTTTACTACCCTGAGGAAGAAGAAATAAAATAAAACATTTCAGGAGAAAGCTAAAAACCTCTAACTGCTGCTAACACGGAGCAAAAACATGGCTGAATCCTGAATGACTCAATTTTGTATAAATAGGGGACTACATAGGCGGCAAAATGTAGTTTTTTTCCTGCCATGGAAGTGCACTTGTATACCGAGGAGGAAGCCATTTGCATTACAGCTGTGAATGAGGATTCAAAATGGCGGCTCGGCTCGGTTTTCCCTTTCGGGCGCTCTCGTTTTCTGTTAGAATTTGTTAAAGAAAAAAATAAATATATTATTTACCAGCTTAAGGTCGGTCCGTATGGTGAAATACCGTGACCTTGGCCTTGAATACTGACCTCAGCCCAGAGGGCCTCGCTCAGTACTTTCAAGACCTCGGTCACAGTATTTCATCATATGGACCTCCCAGCTGGTCAATAACATATATGTATTTATGATTTTGAAAACCCACCAGCTGGCTGATCTGGCACGTTTTCATTGTGCGACAGTAATGACGTAAATACCAGCATGACGGACAAGTATCCGAAAGCGTTTTTTCATTTTACCAATGAGCTCACGATATAGTCCTCTATATAGTAATTCCCAGTGTAGGGAGTAGTGAACGAGTGAGCGATTTCGGACACGGGGCACGTCTTCATGGAGCTCTTTTTTTGTGCACAGGGGCATTATGATGTCGGAACATGTTTGGACCTGTTAGTTACAGTGAATGGAAATTTTAATACTACAGCATACTATAAAATTGTGTGCTTCAACTTTTGTGGCAATAGTTTGGGCAAGGCTTACATATTCAAGTTCAAAGACATGTAGATTAGGTAAAATACCCAGCCACTAGAATTTGTACAAGACAGTGCATACTTAGTACCGGTCCCAAGCCCGGATAGATGGAAGACCCAGTGTAAGATTAGCATGAGCTGAACTGGTTATTAACCTTCTGAAAATAAAGTCTCATTATGTTGGTATAATGTTCAGGTGTCCAGGCTCTCATCACTTATGTTAAACGGAGTCTGTGTTTATGTCTGTAAAGTTAAAGTGCTGCAGAGAGAGAGAGAGAGAGAGAGAAAGAGGCCTCACCCATTGCGTTAACTGTAAATAAGCACTGGTCTTATCTGTCAGCTACACTGGGCCTGTGGCTTTATCTTTGTGCCTCATGCTGCCTGGTAGACATTTCCACTAGATCCTGACCTGGTGAGCCTAAATAACATTTGGCTGATCTGAAACACACACAGCTGGTATTTCAGTGCTAGCGCTGTGTCAAAGGGCAAAGATTACGTGACATTATATTACAGGCATTTAGCAGACGCTTTTATCCAGAGCGACATACAACATACCCAGAGTAGCCTGGGGAGCAGTTAGGGGGTTAGGTGCCTTGCTCAAGGGCACTTCAGCCATTCCTGCTGGTCCAGAGAATCAAACCACTAACGTCATGGTCCCAAAGCTGCTTCTCTAACCTTTAGGTCATTATAAAGTTCCTCAAGATAATTATAAGCTCATGAAGACTTAATAAGATCCAGGATGTGAGCCGTGTACAATACAGTGGTGCTTGAAAGTTTGTGAACCCTTTAGAATTTTCTATATTTCTGCATAAATATGACCTAAAACAACATCAGATTTTCACACAAGTCCTAAAAGTAGATAAAGAGAACCCAGTTAAACAAATGAGACAAAAATATTATACTTGGTAATTTATTTATTGAGGAAAATGATCCAATATTACATATCTGTGAGTGGCAAAAGTATGTGAACCTTTGCTTTCAGTATCTGGTGTGACCCCCTTGTGCAGCAATAACTGCAACTAAACGTTTCCGGTAGCTGTTGATCAGTCCTGCACACTGGCTTGGAGGAATTTTAGCCCGTTCCTCCGTACAGAACAGCTTCAACTCTGGGATGTTGGTGGGTTTCCTCACATGAACTGCTCGCTTCAGGTCCTTCCACAACATTTCCATTGGATTAAGGTCAGGACTTTGACTTGGCCATTCCAAAACATTAACTTTATTCTTCTTTAACCATTCTTTGGTAGAACGATTTGTGTGCTTAGGGTTGTTGTCTTGCTGCATGACCCACCTTCTCTTGAGATTCAGTTCATGGACAGATGTCCTGACATTTTCCTTTAGAATTCGCTGGTATAATTCAGAATTCATTGTTCCATCAATGATGGCAAGCCGTCCTGGCCCAGATGCAGCAAAACAGGCCCAAACCATGATACTACCACCACCATGTTTCACAGATGGGATAAGGTTCTTATGCTGGAATGCAGTGTTTTCCTTTCTCCAAACATAACGCTTCTCATTTAAACCAAAAAGTTCTATTTTGGTCTCATCCATCCACAAAACATTTTTCCAATAGCCTTCTGGCTTGTCCACGTGATCTTTAGCAAACTGCAGACGAGCAGCAATGTTCTTTTTGGAGAGCAGTGGCTTTCTCCTTGCAACCCTGCCATGCACACCATTGTTGTTCAGTGTTCTCCTGATGGTGGACTTATGAACATTAACATTAGCCAATGTGAGAGAGGCCTTCAGTTGCTTAGAAGTTACCCTGGGGTCCTTTGTGACCTCACCGACTGTTACACACCTTGCTCTTGGAGTGATCTTTGTTGGTCGACCACTCCTGGGGAGGGTAACAATGGTCGTGAATTTCCTCCATTTGTACACAATCTGTCTGACTGTGGATTGGTGGAGTCCAAACTCTTTAGAGATGGTTTTGTAACCTTTTCCAGCCTGATGAGCATCAACAACGCTTTTTCTGAGCTCCTCAGAAATCTCCTTTGTTCGTGCCATGATACACTTTGACAAAGTGTTGTGAAGATCAGACTTTGATAGATCCCTGTTCTTTAAGTAAAACAGGGCGCCCACTCACACCTGATTGTCATCCCGTTGATTGAAAACACCTGACTCTAATTTCACCTTCAATTTAATTGCTAATCCTAGAGGTTCACATACTTTTGCCACTCACAGATATGTAATATTGGATCATTTTCCTCAATAAATAAATGACCAAGTATAATATTTTTGTCTCATTTGTTTAACTGGGTTCTCTTTATCTACTTTTAGGACTTGTGTGAAAATCTGATGATGTTTTAGGTCATATTTATGTAGAAATATAGAAAATTCTAAAGGGTTCACAAACTTTCAAGCACCACTGTATGTGATTTTTACAGTCATCTCTGGATTCTGTGTTCTGCAAAAAGCAGTTAATTTTGGTCCCAGACAAATCATTGTAAAATACAGTTGTGGCCAGAAGTTTACATACAGTGACATGAACATCATCTTGGATATGAATGTCATGGCGATATTTGGGCTTTCGGTAATTTCTTTGAACTGTTCTTTTCTGTGGCAGAATGATTGTACAGCATACATCTTTAATTAAAAAAAAACACTAGAATTTGGTGCACAAGTTTTAATTTTCTTTGGGTTTTCTGAAATCAACACAGGGTCAAAATTATACATACAGGGTCAAAAATTTACATACGCTCACTTAGATTATTAATTCAGAGGTGCTGAAACTGGTGGCACAGTGGTGTAGTGGTTAGCACTGTCGCCTCACAGCAAGAAGGTCCGGGTTCGAGCCCTGTGGCTGGCGAGGGCCTTTCTGTGTGGAGTTTGCATGTTCTCCCCGTATCTGTGTGGGTTTCCTCCGGGTGCTCCGGTTTCCCCCACAGTCCAAAGACATGCAGGTTAGGTTAACTTGTGACTCTAAATTGACCGTAGGTGTGAATGTGAGTGTGAATGGTTGTCTGTGTCTATGTGTCAGCCCTGTGATGATCTGGCGACTTGTCCAGGGTGTACCCTGCCTTTCACCCGTAGTCAGCTGGGATAGGCTCCAGCTTGCCCGCGACCCTGTAGAACAGGATAAAGCGGCTACAGATAATGGATGGATGGATGGATGGATGAAGGTGCTGAAACTTCCAAAATGTCTTTTATCTTGCCAAGGCTGAGGTCTCTTAACTTCCTGTTAGTGATCATGATTGACTACAGATGGTAGCTTCTCTGTGTCTTCATAGAAAGGGTTTGTTTACAGCACTCATTGGATTGACCAACACACAGTAAAATGGAAAAGTCCAAGGAGCTCAGTACAGATCTGAGAAAGAGGATTGCAGATACAGGTAGTTGTCGACTTACGACTGCGTTTGGTTACGACTGACTGGTCGTAACCCGATTGAAAATATATGGACCGTGCTTATAAGTCGAGTCCATGCCAAGAAAACAAAAAATTTAATTGAACCCTACCATGAAGAGTCGTGAAATATCCAACCAGAATTCTGCCAGAAGTAAACAGAAATGGTGAATCTTGCAAAGGGACATTTTACCCAAATATTAGGTGTGCTGTATGTATATTTTTTGACCCTGTGTTGATTTCAGTTTAAAACTTCTCATCTCATCTCATCTCATCTCATCATCTGTAGCCGCTTTATCCTGTTCTACAGGGTCGCAGGCAAGCTGGAGCCTATCCCAGCTGACTACGGGTGAAAGGCGGGGTACACCCTGGACAAGTCGCCAGGTCATCACAGGGCTAGTTTAAAACTTGTGCACCAAATTCTGTTTTTTTTTTATTAAAGCTGTATGCTGTACAATCATTCTGCCACAGAAAAAGAACAGTTCAAAGAAATTACTGAAAGCACAAATATTGCCATGACATTCATATCCAAGATGACGTTCATGTCACAGTATGTAAATTTCTGACCACAACTGTGTGTGTGTGTGTGTATACAGACTGCTGTGTGCATTGCGTCCTGGCCTGTCTGTTCTGCGAGCTCCTGCCCATGTGCTCAGCCATGGCTCAGTGCTTGGCCTGTGGAATGGAGTGTGATGCTCTGTGCTGCTGTGGCGAGGCGTGCGGAGGCCTGGCGTGTTGCTCTGGAGACCCGTGCTCCGCCCTGCTGGACTGTGCCATCCTAGAGGACTGCTGCCAATCCTCCGAATGCCTGGAGATCTGCCTGGAGTGCTGCTCTATCTGCTTCCCTACTTAGACAGCAAATAGCCAATGATGAGGATGTTGGTACACTTACAGAGATGATCTGGAACGTGGCATCACACCAGTGTGTTGCAGAAAGGTTTGTTGTTGTCACGGAGGTTGCACGCCTTAATTTTTCTTTAGGCTAGCGAGAGGACTGAGATCAAGGTGTGACTGCTGTGTGAGAAATGAGTCACTGAAGTTAAATCACACACAAAGCAAAGCAGAGATGATAATGATGAGGTCATTACGTGAAGTACAGGACGTATTCGAATATGTGACGCGAGAGGCCTTACTGTATTTAAAGAATTAATATTCATATGCATGGCCACTACTGGATTGTTTTTGATGTTCATAGCTTCTGTGCCTTTTCTTTTCTCTTTTAAATCGAGCACATTTGCACTTGTACTCGCCCCGAACAGGGCCCGATGCATTCTGAAGCTGGTTCAGCAGAATTTGTTTGGAGAAATATTTTTATTTGAGATCATGGTCAAAGATAAGTAATTCAAAGGGGTTTAGGAATTAGCCACACTCCTAAGTAGACAGGATCTCAACAAAGACCAAGTTCTCTTTGTTTTATTCTCCGAGATCTGATGATGATGACTCATGTGAACTGTTTATTTTGTGTAAATATATCTGCGCTCTAAGTAATCTGTCATTTGCTTGTGATTAACTTATAATTTAATTTGATTTTGTTGTTGTTTTGCATAAGAAGTAAACAGGCTTTTTGTTTTCATAATCATGCCTCGTTTTTGCTCCATAAGCTCAGCAATGAAACTAAATAAGAATAATCATTGGCCCTGACACATTTTATTTGTAGGCACTGGTGAGCACTGAACTATCTGTAGGTCTTCAGTAAACTTGGTCAAGCCAGTGCTGAAACTAGTGTGAAAATGGTCTGGTCATTGAATCATCTCATCTCATCTCATTATCTGTAGCCGCTTTATCCTGTTCTACAGGGTCGCAGGCAAGCTGGAGCCTATCCCAGCTGACTACGCGAAAGGCGGGGTACACCCTGGACAAGTCGCCAGGTCATCACAGGGCTGACACATAGACACAGACAACCATTCACACTCACATTCACACCTACGCTCAATTTAGAGTCACCAGTTAACCTAATCTGCATGTCTTTGGACTGTGGGGGAAACCGGAGCACCCGGAGGAAACCCATGCGGACACGGGGAGAACATGCAAACTCCACACAGAAAGGCCCTCGTCGGCCACGGGGCTCGAACCCGGACCTTCTTGCTGTGAGGCGACAGCGCTAACCACTACACCACCGTGCTGCCCGTCATTGAATCAAGTAGCTGCATATTTATCTGGACTTGTAGAATTTCACAGGCTTCCGAAAACCCGTTACGCCCTGAAGTAGGCTCAGGTTTAGGCCCCGGGCACTGTGCTGCAAAGAGGAGAAAAAAAAAATATGGGAAGATCAGTGTGGAGGTTAAAATGCTCCTCTTAACTCATCACTTTAAGAAAGCTGATAAGTGTAGTGCAGATATGTCTCCTGAAGCAGCAGGCTATCGGGTGAGCCCTATAAACATCTGCACTGTACCCCAGACGGACACTGGAGAAGGAGAACTGATCATCCAGAACATCAAAATGTTTTACGCAAGGAATGGAAATGCATCGCATTGCATGTTTAACTGTACATAATTAAACTTCCACTGTGTTTTGGAGTCATAGCCTGGAAATCATGACACTTGGTTTGCTATAAAGCTAAAGCACCAGACTGGATGTACTGTATGATGCTCCATGTAAAGCGGTCAGGGATTTTAATCAGTGTGCTCTAAGACGTAGGACACAATGAGGTCCAAATCCCTCAGCTCGAGTTGACATGCAGCGGTAAATTTATATTTCAGACCCAAAAACACAAAGCAGGGAAATCTAAAGAACTATGGACAAGTAAACAAACGTAAACATGGATTTAGAGTTGCAGAGTATACAGGGTGTCCCGGAAGTCTGGATCCGTAGGTAAGTACAGTGGTGCTTGAGAGTTTGTGAACCCTTTAGAATTTTCTCTATTTCTGCATAAATATGACCTAAAACATCATCAGATTTTCACACAAGTCCTAAAAGTAGATAAAGAGAACCCAGTTAAACAAATGAGACAAAAATATTATACTTGGTCATTTATTTATTGAGGAAAATGATCCAATATTACATATCTGTGAGTGGCAAAAGTATGTGAACCTCTAGGATTAGCAGTTAATTTGAAGGTGAAATTAGAGTTAGGTGTTTCCAATCAATGGGATGACAATCAGGTGTGAGTGGGCACCCTGTTTTATTTAAAGATCAGGGATCTATCAAAGTCTGATCTTCACAACACATGTTTGTGGAAGTGTATCCTGGCATGAACAAAGGAGATTTCTGAGGAGCTCAGAAAAAGTGTTGTTGATGCTCATCAGGCTGGAAAAGGTTACAAAACCATCTCTAAAGAGTCTGGACTCCACCAATCCACAGTCAGACAGATTGTGTACAAATGGAGGAAATTCAAGACCATTGTTACCCTCCCCAGGAGTGGTCGACCAACAAAGATCACTCCAAGAGCAAGGCGTGTAATAGTCGGCGAAGTCACAAAGGACCCCAGGGTAACTTCTAAGCAACTGAAGGCCTCTCTCACATTGGCTAATGTTAATGTTCATGAATCCACCATCAGGAGAACACTGAACAACAATGGTGTGCATGGCAGGGTTGCAAGGAGAAAGCCTATGCTCTCCAAAAAGAACATTGCTGCTCGTCTGCAGTTTGCTAAAGATCATGTGGACAAGCCAGAAGGCTATTGGAAAAATGTTTTGTGGACGAATGAGACCAAAATAGAACTTTCTGGTTTAAATGAAAAGCGTTATGTTTGGAGAAAGGAAAACACTGCATTCCAGTATAAGAACCTTATCCCATCTGTGAAACATGGTGGTGGTAGCATCATGGTTTGGGCCTGTTTTGCTGCATCTGGGCCAGGACGGCTTGCCATCATTGATGGAACAATGAATTCTGAATTATACCAGCGAATTCTAAAGGAAAATGTCAGGACATCTGTCCATGAACTGAATCTCAAGAGAAGGTGGGTCATGCAGCAAGACAATGACCCTAAGCACACAAGTCGCTCTACCAAAGAATGGTTAAAGAAGAATAAAGTTAATGTTTTGGAATGGCCAAGTCAAAGTCCTGACCTTAATCCAATGGAAATGTTGTGGAAGGACCTGAAGCGAGCAGTTCATGTGAAGAAACCCACCAACATCCCAGAGTTGAAGCTGTTCTGTACGGAGGAACGGGCTAAAATTCCTCCAAGCCGGTGTGCAGGACTGATCAACAGTTACCGCAAACGTTTAGCTGCAGTTATTGCTGCACAAGGGGGTCACACCAGATACTGAAAGCAAAGGTTCACATAGTTTTGCCACTCACAGATATGTAATATTGGATAATTTTCTTCAATAAATAAATGACCAAGTATATTTTTGTCTCATTTGTTTAACTGAGACAAAAATACTTTATTTAAAACATTTTATGAAATAAACATCTGAATGAACTCCTCTGCACTTAGGCTTAACCTATAATTATATAACCTATATGCTTGTAAAAACTCCCAAACTGTGGCTTTAATCGTGTTATGAGCATTACGGATGTTTTTGGGACAAAGGGATGGATATTTTTAAATGATGCTGAAAAAGACTCAGGGGAAAAATACAAGTTTCACTCAACAGAGATCCCGATTCGAGCTGAAACAAAGTGAGACAGGAAGTGGGCTCTACTTCACTCTCTCATGAGCGCCTGAGGTTTTTGTGCTGGTCCATTTGGGCCGTGACCTTTGATCGACTGAGCAGATTGGCTTGAAAAGGAAGAAACCATGACTCACTCAAACACAGTTCTCACAGCACAGAAACATAAGATGCAGCATACGTTCCGGAGAATAGAGAAAACTATAAAAGTGCAACAAAAGCAGGCGGTTTCCACCAAAAAGAACAGGGTGTGATGCAGTTGGGATTTTATTTGGCTATTGTCTCAAAGCAGAATGCAAAATGCTGCTTCAGCATTGCCTATTCTTAAAAAAAAAAAAAACACCAGAAGACAAATAAGCCATTTATTAATATTCTATCCTTTCTATCCAAACTCTTGTGATCATGCCCAGTGTAAATGGATATTGGGATAAACTCTATCCAATGCGTATTGGAATTTAGTCTGAACCCCTGGGTGATGTTTTTAACATGCATGAGGTCCCGGTTTGGACCAGAGATGGACAGGAAAGCTATGTTTGTTGTAGAAATGTGCCAAACAGGAAGTGGAGGAAGTGACTGAGATGACAGCGTTGGGGTGAGAGGCTAAGACCCTGAGCTCCACCCGGTTCTGCGCTTCAAAGCATCACCGTCACTGTGGGTCTATACAGACAGGAAACAGCTTTACCAACACAACGCCAATCACAACCACTGCAGTTATGGATAAATCAGGAAGTTCCCAGACCACACAAGTCTAAAAAAAACCAGCCATACGTCTATACATCTCATGCAAATTCCTTATAACACTCAACTTAATCTCAGGAGAGAAAATATTTAATTTGATTCTTATTGACCAGGCATAACATTGAGCACTCATAGTAGAAAATCAGTTTAATTTGATTTTATCATATTTTTAGGGGCTTTTAATAGTGATGGAGTGAATAGGAAGCCATTTGGGATTTGACCCAACAGTGTTGGAAGGGACTCGGAAGGGATGAGTTCACATAAATTATCCTGGATCCTGGGTAGCTGATGTCATTTACAATCTTGCTAATTATCAGGAGTAAGACAATACTGCTGTGAGTAAAGTCAGCTTAAAAAGTTCGCTTCCATTTAAGTATTGGGCAAATCAGGCCAAGCGAGATCAGTGATGGGAGCAAATAAGATTCATTTTAATGCGGAAGAACATTTGGACCTGGGTGTAGAAAATATAATTCAGTTTTCATAAAGATCATTTAGGATTGTTTCAGCTTTGTTCTTGATGCATCTACAGTGGAGCTTGAAAGTTTGTGAACCCTTTAGAATTTTCTATATGTCTGTATAAATATGACCTAAAACATCATCAGATTTTCACACAAGTCCTAAAAGTAGATAAAGAGAACCCAGTTAAACAAATGAGACAAAAATATTATACTGGGTCATTTATTTATTGAGGAAAATGATCCAATGTTACATATCTGTGAGTGGCAAAAGTATGTGAACCTTTGCTTTCAGTATCTGGCGTGACCCCCTTGTGCAGCAATAACTGCAACTAAACGTTTGCGGTAACTGTTGATCAGTCCTGCACACCGGCTTGGAGGAATTTTAGCCCTTTAGTGACTCTTCTTTAACCATTCTTTGGCAGAACGACTTGTGTGCTTAGGGTCGTTGCCTTGCTGCATGACCCACCTTCTCTTGAGATTCAGTTCATGGACAGATGTCCTGACATTTTCCTTTAGAATTCGCTGGTATAATTCAGAATTCATTGTTCCATCAATGATGGCAAGCCGTCCTGGCCCAGATGCAGCAAAACAGGCCCAAACCATGATACTACCACCACCATGTTTCACAGATGGGATAAGGTTCTTATGCTGGAATGCAGCGTTTTCCTTTCTCCAAGCATAACGCTTCTCATTTAAACCAGAAAGTTCTATTTTGGTCTCATGCGTCCACAAAACATTTTTCCAATAGCCTTCTGGCTTGTCCACGTGATCTTTAGCAAACTGCAGACGAGCAGCAATGTTCTTTTTGAAGAGCAGTGGCTTTCTCCTTGCAACCCTGCCATGCACACCATTGTTGTTCAGTGTTCTGATGGTGGACTCATGAACATTAACATTAGCCAATGTGAGAGAGGCCTTCAGTTGCTTAGAAGTTACCCTGGGGTCCTTTATGACCTCGCCGACTATTACACGCCTTTCTCTTGGAGTGATCTTTGTTGGTCGACCACTCCTGGGGAGGGTAACAATGGTCTTGAATTTCCTCCATTTGTACACAATCTGTCTGACTGTGGATTGGTGGAGACCAAATTCTTTAGAGATGGTTTTGTAACCTTTTCCAGCCTGATGAGCATCAACAACACTTTTTCTGAGCTCCTCAGAAATCTCCTTTGTTTGTGCCATGATCACAACACATGTTTGTGGAAGTGTAAGATCAGACTTTGATAGATCCCTGTTCTTTAAATAAAACAGGGTGCCCACTCACACCTGATTGTCATCCTGTTGATTGAAAACACCTGACTCTGATTTCACCTTCAAATTAACTGCTAATCCTAGAGGTTCACATACTTTTGCCACTCACAGATATGTAATATTGGATCATTTTCCTCAATAAATAAATGACCAAGTATAATATTTTTGTCTCATTTGTTTAACTGGGTTCTCTTTATCTACTTTTAGGACTTGTGTGAAAATCTGATGATGTTTTAGGTCATATTTATGCAGAAATATAAAAAATTCTAAAGGGTTCACAAACTTTCAAGCACCACTGTAAATATTGTTTCAAAAAAAAGTCTACATGCGGTGAACTGAAATGTTTTCCCTGAACTTACAGCAGATTCAGCCCATCAGCTAGTTATTAAACCTGCTTCATAAGTGGAATCAGGTGTGAAAACAGCAAAATGTGCAATTCAGGAGACCTTCAGACTGGGTTGGATACTGGGTACTTCACAAAGTAATAAAGTGTGTATGGTTTTTTTGTACCGAACAGATCAGGACAGAGAAAAGGGTACGGACCCAACAGAAACTCTCAGTGCTGCACATTTTTCATGGTCGAGGGACACCGTTACTGCCGACTGCGTTCATTTTCGAACCTCAGACCATTTAGCATGAGCAGGTATTTCCTTTTCTTTCAAACAAATCTGAGAAAGAAAATTATTTTGCCCGTTTTACAATTCAGTCTCACAACAGGTTCCAAAAACAAGCAAGAATTTGCAGAGTTGCATTACAAACCTGAAGCCATTTCAGCACAGATGGAAATAACAGAATAAAATACAGGTGACCATAATGATCAGGATGGGGCGGAGCCAAGGCAGAGCCAAGGCGGAGCCAAGACTAATAAGAAAGTAGGAATTGTTCATGATGTGACAGACGATATATCAAACATGATTGTAAATATGGCCTGTATCACCATAAAATGAGTCCAGTTGATCAAAAACCAAATATTTATTGGATATTCTAAATCTACAGTTAATTATTTTTGAAATAAAGGGATCATTTGGTGCAGCCGGCGAATGAGAGAGAAATGAGCGAACATGATTCAGGTTTCATCACGTTAACAGAAATCAAGTTTGGAGAAAATCAGCTGTAAATGTTGTGAGGTTTAAATGGAAATTAATGTGTAGCACACATTTATTTAGCCTACAAAGTCATATTTATTGGCTGTTTTACAGTATATATACACATTTGCACGGTGGTGTAGTGATTAGCGCTGTCGCCTCACAGCAAGAAGGTTCTGGGTTTGAGCCCCGCAGTTGACAGGGGGCTTTTCTGCGTGGAGTTTGCACGTTCTACCCGTGTCTGTGTGGGTTTCCTTGGGTGCTCCGGTTTCTCCCACAGTCCGAAGACATGCAGGTTTGGCTAATTGGTGGCTCTAAATCGTCCATAGGTGAGTGTGTGAATGGTTGAGAGGAGAAAACCTCTATAATAATAAGTAGAAGGCAACAGGAAACCACAACTGTAATATTCCCTTGAGACTTTGATGGCTGAAGCCATCAGAGCGGCCACGTCACTGGAGTGATTTGCCAAAATGGATGGATTATACAGACCCGAGTGTTTTACTGGGAAATATACCACTCGCATTTTTCATCCAAACTCCATCCGGGAAATGGAGAACCAAAACCGTGACATAAATCTCTATATATTACTCGTGAGGAAATTGATTAATTGTTCTGATAAATTTGGGGACTTAGAATTGTGAATGTGTCGATATAATTAAAAAAAAAAAAAAAAGAAATCACACATTGGCTTGAAGATATGAAGTTTATCTTCTTGTGTTGAAGAACTCACATTTTTTCATACAAAATACATCACGGTTCTGGGTGACATGTTTAAATAATATTGGCTGGATTTTTTTCGTGGTATATCAGATATATTCATACATGTCAACCTATACGGAATGTCCGTATTTTATACGGATTTGATTCAATAAACGTAGTATACGGGCGTACAAATAAAGTTATACGGATTCTTTTAAAAAAACTTCAATATTTATTTCGAGCTATAATCAATTCCCACGATGATAAAAGAGCGCATAACATTTACAAACGTACTGTACACCACAGACAGCCGGTAAAGAGTCTTATGAAATCGCGCGTTATCTTGTAGCGAGACTTCGTTCCACTTTTGATCATGGGCACACTGCATTGAGAGAATCCCGCCAACCGGGAAGTAACATTTTGTTTGAAACGTGCATTTCCACCTGAGCGACTTTCACTAGCGACTGAAAAGATTCTGAATGGGCACTCCGGCAAGATCAACACAGACACTTGCTGTGATATGCAGCCTAGTGAGGTATTGGGGCAGAGTGCTAAAAAAGCCGTCATGGACAGTGTTGCCAGATTGGGCGGTTTTAAGTGCATTTTGGCAGATCTGAACATGTTTTGGGCTGGAAAACATCAGCAGTATCTGGCAACACTGGTCATGGAGTACAATTCAGAACATTAGAGTGACACGTGTTTTTGTCGAACATTGGAGCTTTGTATTCATTCTGAAGGTTTGTTATTAATATTGAATAAAAAATAACTTGGATATATATAATTATCATTCAAATTCTAGGTAAATTATTTTAATTTGCATCTTATGAGGATTTTATAAGGGAAATACGGATTTTAGAGGTTGGTTATACAGGTTTGATTGACCAAAGGTTGACATGTATGTATATTCCATTCAGCTAGCCTGATATGGAACGAGTCGAAGACGAGTAGGTGAATGGAATATATCTGATATTCCATGAAGAAAAGCCAGCAATAATTATTATTTATAGATACACATTCCTTTCGGGTGTTCAACACATCTTTGTCTTTCAAGATTATTTAATGAAGCAAACCTGGCAGTCATGCTTGTTTACAAATTGTCACAGTCGCTTGCTAGTGCGGAAGTTTTACATCTGACGTGTGACGTCATGTCTTGACAACCGTGCAATATCGTAAACCATATTCAATGCTCATTCTTCATTGGGTAGAGTGACGTAATACACATAGGATAAACGATATGCGAACAATATTGCATGCTATCAAATCAAAGGAATGAAACTCGCTAGAAGGGAATAGAACACATTTTTATTCCATCAAAAAAGTGTCCTGTATGTATAATAATTCCCGATATTTCACTCCGATGACGTCACTCCCAGTGATTTCCCGCTGACTAGACCTGCGTTGTCAAAATAGCGAACCGGTTCAAAATTGAAATTCTTTTTATTAACTTGCTTTTTTTTTTTGGTGGATGTGTCCATAAAATATAAAAGAACATTACATGGTGGCGCAAAGATATGAAGTTTATCTTCTCGTGTTGAAAAATATTTTCACTCGCTCACTCGTGATGTATACATCGACTACACGAAGATAAACATATCTTCACACCACTGTGTAACATCCTTTTTTAAAAATATATAAATAAAATTATTTACAGCAAAATTAGAAAATCGATATGCGAGTCATTTTTTGATGCACTCTTGCTATACCTCAGAATGAACTCATTTTGTACTGATGCCAAATATGTAGAAGTTAAAGAATATTATTAGTAACTAAAGTGTAGGGGAAAGCTGTTAAGCAAATATAAATATTTTAAAATAAATAGGAGACCCATATTATTTATTTAAAAGATAAAAGAAGGGAAAGTAAAACAATTGGTACGAAGAGAGATTTTAACATCTGCGCAATGTCATTTTACACATAATACTCAGATATCAGTATATTGTTATGGAAATATATTGTGATATCGATATTATAATATTTTATGTCCCCGTGTCCTACTAACAGTAACAGTGAGGTTTTATAAATACGAAGAGATGTTTAAAATGAATCTGTGCTGAGGTTAATCAGAACAAAGCTATTGGGAGAGTGTGATGGCCAGATCATTTCTGAACACACGCCTTCAATAACAAAAGGGTGTTGATTATTTTGGCTCCTGCTTTAACCTCGGCCTGCGGTGAGATTAAAGGAAAACGCACAAAAGATTTTTTAAAATAGCTTATTTGCGACCAGTTCAGTCCACACAGCACTTCAGCCTGTGGAGGCCCAGACTCGGGTCTTTAGGTGGACTCAGTAAACCAGCCAAAACTAACAGTGTGAAGCCAGGATAACGAGATTTTCAAAAGAAACCATCAACTGCTTTTTATTGCAGCAAGCTCGGCTCAAACTAATCATAGCCACAGGAATGCAAACAGCACTACCCACGGAGCTTATCACAAATTCACACTGAGATCAGACACCCAAACCCTGCAAACACACCCCTCAACAAACACACACACACACACAAATCTACAAACTAGAGTCATCATGAATAATTAAATTGCTTTGTTTCAGCAAAAAATTCTTCACATACTGAAATACAGTTGTACAGAACTTTCAGAGTTTTGTGCCAGAGCTACAGGGCAACTAAAAAAAAAAAAGTCATGGACGTTTCATTACTTCAAACCTAAAATCTTTAACAAGATGGCCATATATAGGATTATAAAACCTATTTCTAGACTTTTTGCTGCTGTTGTTCTACTGGCAGATATTTTTGCCCATTTTAACCAGTTATTTCTATCAAGAAAAAAAAGCATCTGCCAATAGATATGGAAGAACAACAACAACAACAGGATGTTTCTTGTGATTAATGCAGTAATCAGTCTTTATTCCAGTAAAGATCAGTAATGAAGAATCTGGAGCATCCTCCAGATTCAGCAGTGTAGGTCTGAACAACAAGAAACTCAAACTCTGAGCGAGTGAGTGAGTGAGTGAGGGGCAGTGAATGAGTGAGTGAGTGAGTGAGTGAGGGGCAGTGAATGAGTGAGTGAGTGAGTGAGTGAGGGGCAGTGAATGAGTGAGTGAGTGAGTGAGTGAGGGGCAGTGAATGAGTGAGTGAGTGAGTGAGTGAGGGGCAGTGAATGAGTGAGTGAGTGAGTGAGGGGCAGTGAATGAGTGAGTGAGTGAGTGAGGGGCAGTGAATGAGTGAGTGAGTGAGTGAGGGGCAGTGAATGAGTGAGTGAGTGAGTGAGGGGCAGTGAATGAGTGAGTGAGTGAGTGAGGGGCAGTGAATGAGTGAGTGAGTGAGTGAGGGGCAGTGAATGAGTGAGTGAGTGAGTGAGGGGCAGTGAATGAGTGAGTGAGTGAGTGAGGGGCAGTGAATGAGTGAGTGAGTGAGTGAGGGGCAGTGAATGAGTGAGTGAGTGAGTGAGGGGCAGTGAATGAGTGAGTGAGTGAGTGAGGGGCAGTGAATGAGTGAGTGAGTGAGTGAGGGGCAGTGAATGAGTGAGTGAGTGAGTGAGGGGCAGTGAATGAGTGAGTGAGTGAGTGAGTGAGGGGCAGTGAATGAGTGAGTGAGTGAGGGGCAGTGAATGAGTGAGTGAGTGAGGGGCAGTGAATGAGTGAGTGAGTGAGGGGCAGTGAATGAGTGAGTGAGTGAGGGGCAGTGAATGAGTGAGTGAGTGAGGGGCAGTGAATGAGTGAGTGAGTGAGGGGCAGTGAATGAGTGAGTGAGTGAGGGGCAGTGAATGAGTGAGTGAGTGAGTGAGGGGCAGTGAATGAGTGAGTGAGTGAGGGAGGGGCAGTGAATGAGTGAGTGAGTGAGGGAGGGGCAGTGAATGAGTGAGTGAGTGAGTGAGGGGCAGTGAATGAGTGAGTGAGTGAGGGGCAGTGAATGAGTGAGTGAGTGAGGGGCAGTGAATGAGTGAGTGAGTGAGGGGCAGTGAATGAGTGACAGTGAATAAATGAGTGTGAATGACAGTGACAGTGACTGATGACTGAGTGAGAGTGAATGAGCGACTGATGACAGTGAGAGTGAATGAGCGACTGATGACTGCGTGAGAGTGAATGAGCGACTGATGACAGTGAGAGTGAATGAGCGACTGATGACAGTGAGAGTGAATGAGCGACTGATGACAGTGAGAGTGAATGAGCGACTGATGACAGTGAGAGTGAATGAGCGACTGATGACAGTGAGAGTGAATGAGCGACTGATGACAGTGAGAGTGAATGAGCGACTGATGACAGTGAGAGTGAATGAGCGACTGATGACAGTGAGAGTGAATGAGCGACTGATGACAGTGAGAGTGAATGAGCGACTGATGACAGTGAGAGTGAATGAGCGACTGATGACAGTGAGAGTGAATGAGCGACTGATGACTGAGTGAGAGTGAATGAGCGACTGATGACTGAGTGAGAGTGAATGAGCGACTGATGACTGAGTGAGAGTGAATGAGCGACTGATGACAGTGACTGAGTGAGAGTGACTGAGTGAGAGTGAATGAGTGACAGTGACTGATGACTGAGAGTGAGTGAATGACAGTGACTGACAGTGACAGAGTGAGTGACTGAATGAGTAAGTGACTGACGTGAGGGTGGCATGGTGGTGCGCACTGTTCCCTTACAGCAGGAACATTCTGGGTTCGAACCCTGAGGCTGACTGGGTCCTTTCTGTGAGCTGGTTGCATGTTCTCCCTGCGCTTGTGTGGGTTTCCTCCCACAGTCCAAAGACGTGGATTAGATCAACTGGCTTCTCTAGTGTCCGTGGGTGTGAGCGTGTCTGTCTGTCTGTGGTTGCCCTGAGATAGACTGTGATCTGCTGAGAGTGACCCTTACACCCCTCACACACAGCTCACCTGTAAAAACAATAGATACCGTAAGCGGTACAGAGAATGCAACTATTACTCAACCTTTTAAAGGACACACAGGACCGTTCTGCCCTCTGCTGGCCTTTTACTGTCAGAATAAAACCCTTCTCGCCCGTGTGACTGCTTTGAAACTGCAAATATATATATCGTACAATTTTATCTTCTGAACGTCTGAGTAAAGAGATCAGTCGATTAGTTTATAGTCTATTCTCTGCATTGCCACAAGGTACATTTCACATGATGTATTTAACATTTTGATTTTCAAGTCACAGTAAGCACGGAGTATTTTTTTTAATTGAAAATTTGAAAAAAACGGGTAAGAATTTACAATACTGCATTACAAGGCGAATTGTTTATAACGTGATAGATGAGCAGTGTAAATAATTAATATTATTGGAGACTAAAATGTTGGGGTGATAAAGGAGCAGCATTTAAAGACAAAACACTGGAGCTGTGTTTAATTTCATGTGACAATTACCCCCAAATTCAATACACAAGTCATAGATCACAGCTTGAAAGTTACTACACACACACAAATACTGTACAATTTAATGCTTCAGTTACACTGTGTTCTTCATTTCCAGGGGCGAAAATTATAGTGGCATGTGTTTTTGTCGAAAATAATTATTTCTTGATGAGGGATTTGTTTTTCTGAATAAATTTCAGTTAAAGTTTGGATTTTCTCTCTCCCTCTCTCCCCCCCCCCCCAGTGTGAGATGAAGCAACTTCACCCAAAGTTGAATTTTTTCCTTTTAACCCTTTTTACTAATCTTTACAACAGAGGCCGTCCTCCTAAATCACTACTGACAAATTTCTGGATACTCTCACTGGCCACTTTAATAGGAACTTGTTCTTGATTCAAAGATTCCTGTTCTTGGAACCCAATGTGGTCTTCTGTTGCATGCCGAGATGCTTTTCTGCTCACCACGGTTGTAAAGAGTGATCATACGAGTTACTATATCCTTCCTTCCTGGCAAAAAAAAAAAAAGCTTGAACCAATCTGTCCATTTCCCTCTGACCTCTCCAAATCAACAAGGCGTTTGTTTCCACTCACAGAACTGTCACTCACTCGATGTTTTTCGCACCATTCTGTGCAAACTCTAGAAACTGCTGTGTCTGAAAACCCATGATCAGCAGATTCTGAAACAAACAAGTCCATCTGGCTCAAACCAACACCCATGCCACAGTGAAAAAGTCACGATTTGAGATCACAATTTTTCCCATTCTGATGTCTGAACATTAATTAACTGAAGCGCTTGATTTGTATCTGCATGAGTTCATGCATCAAAGGATTGGCTGATTAGATGACTGCATAGCACGGGCGATTGCTCCAAGACAACGAGGGAGGCTCAGCCTCCTCTAAAAATGACGAACATCGTGTAGGATGAATTGCGCTAGGCTTATGTTATAGCCGACCTTATAACATTGCTATTTCAGATCCAGAATCATAGAAATACATGTGCTCAACCCAACTACAGTGCGAAATCATTCCGTTATAACTTTCCCCAGTTCGCCTAATGTGTGCGTGAGTTTTTCCCCCTCGTGACAGCGCGATGCAGCCCAGCCTCAGTGGACTTCAATGGCATTTGGGACCTATGCGCTTTTCAATATCAAAATGCAAGACGATTATTGGACAAAATACTGCGAAAACGCCCGCCCACGGACTCCCAGCCTCAGTGGACTTCAATGGCATTTGGGAGCAATGCGCTTTTCAATCTCAAAACACAAGACGGTTATTGGACAAATACTGCGAAAACGCCCACCCCACGGACTCCCAGCCTCACAGTGGGAGGGACATGGCAGTTTCCGCGAGGAGACTGGTGATTGGTGAAAGCGGCCGGATATTTTCTTTGATTGACAGCTCGTTTCAAATATAGACAGGCAGCGGTGAATTTCAGTTCAGTCCCATGCGGATTCGCGAGTGCTGTGGTGTATTGTAAGAGATCAGCTTACATTTCGATTTCATTCATTACATACGGTTTCTACCAGCTTTTTTAGTTTGTATATATTTTCATTGTAAATAAAGTGTAAATATAGGTGTTGTCAAGTTTGCTATCTTAGTTCCAGAAATTTCGTTTATTTGAGTGACTGAACTTGAACTTGAGGGGGCTAGTCAGCTAGCAAGAAAGCTGCGCACGGATGCCAAGCATTGCTGATTTAATTTTGGCGAAGCCATTTGCCAGTCTTCCTTTCGAGGAAAAAATTAAAATTAAAGAGCAGGGTAGACCAACGCCTCAAACTGACTTGGTGAAAAAGGTAGGGAATAATACTCGTTCCTTTCAGCTCTCCTGGTACGAGAAAGTGAATTGGCTAACAGCAAGTGACCCACATCAACAACAGTAAATAGGCTACTTTAGTAATGTGTCATGGATGGACCAAAAATATAGAATCTATTTAAAATGTTTACGCTGAGTATATTATATTGGAATATATATTTTTCTGGATATGAATTAAACACAGCTACAATTTGGAAAAACATTTTTAAACAAAAACACAGCCGAGAACATTTCACACTACAGACCTGGATTAAAAGTGAAGGGTTATCAAAATTGTCAATAAAACATTTCTCAGTCAAAATAAGTAAAATATAGGGAAAGTGTCATTGAATGAAATGTGTGGCACCCAGCTCTATGTTTGGCTCCCCAAGGTCAGTGCTTGTGCCTATTCCAGAACACTCTGCTGTTACTGCTGAGGTTCCTGACAAAGAGCTGCTTTCAATAATGATCAATTTTTAAACAACATACCACAATTTTAAAATATAGAACGTTAAAATATACCCCCCCAAACACCACCATCATGTATATTGGACAGTAGGCTAATGGGCCAAAAGAACCTGTTATTTTTTCACAGTTTGTGACCCTGCCAACAATCAGCCAGATCAGAGGCAAGAGTATGGGCAAAACTGATGCGTTTTTTCTTTTAAAATCTGGAAATATCGTAACCGACCAGCCTCCCGTTTGAAAGACTACCAGCCGCCACTGCTGCATAGAGCGGCAGGTGGATGTATGGGTATTCCTAATAAAGTGGCCAGCGCATGACCAGCCCACCCCCTCCACCCACATGCTTCCCCATTCAGACCTAATGATCTGCACAAGACTAGGTGATATTTTAAAACTTTATTTATATATATATTTCCATAAAAAGTAAATAAAAAAAACCTACATATTGAACAGAGCAACTGAAGTGACAAATGTTTGCGTACACTGGAGCTGCAAAGGTACAGAAAAGTTCAGACACAAGAAACACGTGGAGACTCTGCAGAGACACTCGGCATGATTCAGACGTTCCCTTTCTCATAGATGCACATAATGAACTGCCGTTGCAATTAAAAAAAAATTCATTAGTCATAATTCTAATATTAGTAATATTTCCTGTACATATGATTGGAAAAATAAAACTAATGCAGGGCTGTTAGGACTTTTTTTTTTTTTAAATCAACATAAATTGCACATTTCAAGTATTACAAAAATAAAATGAACGCAACGCATTGCTATTTCTAAAAAGACTGAGGAAAATATCTACAGAAATTACACTTTGTTTTTTTTGCAAAAATATACTAAATATGAGGACAGTCATTATTTCCCTGTGGAGCGAATACAAGTGGTCGAACAGCTCTGTATATGCTACAATATATACCTGTATATTAATTAAGATGCGCGTCTCTAGTCGTGATGCAAGCATGCGTTTCTGTACAGCTCTTCAGACGCCAGACACGACTTCTCGCACGCCACAAGCCACAGACTATTGCATAGACTTTAAAATTTATGCATACTAGATCATTTTTCACTTCGGCTAAAATGTTCCTATTGTTCACCCACATCAACAACTTTAATAAAGAGGAAGGCATTTGTGACTTAGACATTTCCCAGTGAGGAAATAAAAAAAAAAACAAAAAAAAAAACAACCCCCCCCCCCAAAAAAAGTAGTAGTCTCGTTACCCGCACAACAAGAAAGCCAGACATTATTTTGGGGAATAATTAATATTTAACACTTAGAAAAATGCCATTTGAGGGAGTAAATATCTGAAGATAGATTTCTCAAGCCTTTACAATACAATCCAGTGGAAAACTACTGCATTTGTAGTTAGTAGGCAGGATGGCAAAGTGGACACGGCTTTCTGGCAGGTTTTAAAACGTATGAGAGTCTGATTTGTACATGTTGTCCTCTGATACATGTTAACACGGAGCTCACACCAAGCATTAATAGCAAAAAAAATCCAATTTATTAAAAAAAAACAAACCATGAACTTGCATAAGAAATCTGAAGAGTGTGATGCAGCAGCGCTTTAGTCATTTAGTCTGTCCAGCTCTCACCTGTACACTCCGCTCAAACTTTAATGCTATCATGCTCGTCATTTCGTAAATTACTAACTAGCTGAGAAAAAGCGCAGTAACTTGCTTTTAATACGATATCGAAACATCAATGGGAAAATGGCGTGAAAGAAAAACTCTTACTCTTGTTTTTTTTGTTTTGTTTTACAGAGCGAACTGTAGGCAGGTTTCTACAAAATGGAAGTTTTTTTTTTTTTTTAAATGAAAGTCGACAAAACACAAATTATATGTGGTCTGTGTTTCCATCGAGTGATGTGATGCTGGGGTTTCTTCTCCCGCGATACTCATCCAATTAAACAAGCCAATAGCTCTCACAGACCTGATTTTCTTTTGTTCGTTTTGTTCCTCTTCATGTGACCTAAATGCGTACAAAAATTCTCATTTTTCACTTTTCAAAACAGTGCTTGATCGAATCACCTGAAAAACCACCTCATTCTCATATCATCTCTAGCCGCTTTATCCTGTTCTACAGGGTCGCAGGCAAGCTGGAGCCTATCCCAGCTGACTACGGGCGAAAGGCGGGGTACACCCTGGACAAGTCGCCAGGTCATCACAGGGCTGACACATAGACACAGACAACCATTCACACCTACGGTCAATTTAGAGCCACCAGTTAACCTAACCTGCATGTCTTTGGACTGTGGGGGAAACCGGAGCACCCGGAGGAAACCCACGCGGACACGGAGAACATGCAAACTCCACACAGAAAGGCCCTCGCCGGCCACGGGGCTCGAACCCGGACCTTCTTGCTGTGAGGCGACAGCACTAACCACTACACCACCGTGCCGCCCTGAAAAACCACCTCATGCGGATAATTTATTATTATTTTTTTGGAAATTCACGTCTCTTTTTTTTTTTTTTTTAAGTCTGCAATTTCAAATCACACATTAAACCAGGTCAATGGGAATCCTCCTCGTGTGACCAAAACGTTATCACTAATGTTCAAGATTACCAAGTTTTATTCCTAATAAACTCCACCGTAACTGCATGAGCATTCACAAAACGTCTCCCATTAACTTGTCACAGAAGAAATGAAAATACAGCACCGACCAACAAATTAGCACCACAATCACTAAACACGCTTTTCATTTCAACTTCAGTCCATCTCACTGAAGTCAAAATGTCCTTGTCCTTTTCCACCTCCCAACTAGACAGAAAACAAAAACCATTACACTCAGGTTAGGTTATATTTTTCCATCAAGGTAGTCTGGAGGTTGAGAAGAACTACAGACTTTGGGTGGAAAAGTTTCAGAAAAACTACACCTCCCCCCCCCAAAAAAAAAGGAAAAAAAAAAGCGCCCCTTCTTAAATGGCCTGTATAACTCATTATCTCACTCACAATCAACTCAAAGTAACGCAATTGTTCATGGTGAAGTTCGGCTCACAAACAGGACGTGCTGAACACGAATAATTAAATTTTGAAACTTCAGCTAAAATCCGACATGCCGATTGAGCAAAACGTTCAACATCCGATCATCCCCCAGAGTGATGACCACGAGGGAGGTTCAGACAGAACGCGCGCAAAAAAAAAAAACCCACAAAAAGCCCAACAGTGATAATTTTCCAAAAATGCTTCACAGCAGATTTGGTGTTAATGTGGGAAATGAGATGAGTATGTACAAATAGTACATCTACCCAAAAGAGAAACTATTACACTGAAATACTCGCACAGCAAATATCACAAAACGCAACCTTGCACTCGAAAGCATGTCTCAATATATTAAACTGCCTTTAAACTCATCTTTGTTGGAATGTAAGAGTTTAAATAATTTTAATTAAGCCAATAACGATCATTTTTTGCTAGATACAGGATTGATCCAAAACTATCATTTCATCCTGGCAGAAAGAAAGCAGTGAAGCAGAATCAGATCGTCACTGGGTGCTGAAGCAGTGATGCAGATTTTTTTTTTTAAAAAACAACAAAAACGTGCTTTAACAGACTATTATCGTCACTGTCGGTTCTGCAGGGAGCCCCAAAAATAAAAACCCAACCCCACACCTCTCCATGCAGGAAACAAAAACAAAATCTGAACAGGGCATCATGCTTTTTTTTTTTCCTTTAAAGTGCCATTCCACCATTGGATGTATTCTTTGGCATAAAATACAATATATTTTATGACAACATGACTAGACAGAGAAATCTTTTAGCTTCAAAATGATATATCAAACAATTTTTTGACAAGTATATTAATTTTGCGACCAAAGTCACCTACCCTTTTAATTTTCGTGCGTGATGTTATCGGCAGGTTCCCCTTCTTGTGTACCACGTGACGTGTGACGTGGCACATATCAGCAATGGCGGATAGAACGCGATAAAAATAATACCAATAAATCTAGCTACCGTATTTTCTGGACTATAAGCCGCTACTTTTTTCCTAGGTTTTGAACCATGCGGCTTATACAAAGGTGCGGCTATTCTGTGGATTTTTCTTCCACCGCTAGGGGCGCTCTAACCGGAAGTAGAATCAAAAATAAGATAGACGAAAAATCAATGCAAAGAAGAATTAGCAGATCTTTAGCAGATAGAACACGCACGACAAATTACTAACTGGTAATTATTTTCAAATCCAGCGAAGATGATTAAAGTGACTTGTGGTTTCAAACACAGGAGAAATGAAGGTAAATAAATACCGGTTATTTTCTCTTGGTTCTGTTCCGTTTTAATCAGCAAAGTTGCTGCCGTGTTAAAAGGCACTGTTCGGAAAGAATCTGTTCAGGTACATACATGTACATTTACAGTACAAAATCGTTCTGTACATGCAGTAAATATCTAATTTCTCAACATAGATATCTGCGGCTTATATATCTTTTTTTAAATTTTTTTTAAAAAATAGAGCGGATGCGGCTTATATACAGGTGCGCTCTATAGTCCAGAAAATACGGTAATACCAATAAATCTAGCTAACTGAAAGATTAACTCAATTTTTCGCAATTTTTTTGGCCCCCATATACGAGGAGAAATGACTCTCACTTTGGGGGTTTCCTGGTCTAAAAATAGACCGGCACGTGGTACACAAGAAGGGGAACCTGCCGATGACATCACGTTTCACTACCGCGCGGAAATTAAAAGGGTAGGTGACTTTGGTCGCAAAATTAATATACTTGTCGTTGTCAAAAAAAAGTATATTTGATATATCATTTTGAAGCTAAAAGATTTCTCTGTCTAGTCATGTTGTCATAAAATATATTGTATTTTATGCCAAAGAATACATCCAATGGTGGAATGGCACTTTAAGCTGTTCATTTTCCTGATGGCGGTTTAAATGGATCCTCTTGAACTCATTTCGTCTTTATAGAAAACCACACACACACACACACACACACACACAGCTACTGTCCCTTTCATAAATCAGGTGGAAATGAATCTAAAACGATGCATCAGGCACCATGGACATACTGTACGTCTTCATTATAGTTTTCATCTCCTTCACGGAAACCATTACCAGCTGGCTTTTCTTTCTTTCTTTCTCCCCCATAAAGATGGCTCACACACCAACATGCCATCCATTTTTCCATCAAGCAGGTTATAAAGACACACAATGTACATGTTAGTAGTAGTTACTGCATTAACCTAATGCTGTTCTGCTTACTTTTATAACACTTTAAAAAAAAAAAAAAAAGTTTAAAAGTTGACGCATGATGTGAAGTGAAAAGCTTCCCATATTTCCCCCCCCAACATGCCAAATCTGGAGGTGAATTATTGTCTATATGCTACTGACGCTATCTAAATAAAGCCAATTGAGAGTCCAGTTGTGCTACACGGGGAGGTTGGGTTATGTAATTATTACCATTATAATGAAAACAGGATCTACTTATATAGAAATTATTTTAATCTCAGAGTTAAACATCGTAGAGAAATCGATTGTCTCAATGTTGAGCTTCAAATCCTAGTCGTAAGGGTGGCGTCAATTTACAACAAAATATACATTTAATCCATCGGCTACGTAGCTGTCTTGTCTTTATAGCTGAAAGATGTAATGTGACACCAGTCATGGACGCAGCTTTAGATTAGACTTTGTACTATGAAGATTAGCTTGAGTTAAACTACATTAAAAAAAAAAGTTTCAGTAAAATAAAGAATATTCATTTGTTCATAATATAGCTTTAGATAATTTTTATACATTTCCCACCATCTTTACTGTCCTTTTAAAACAGAAGGACCGTGTCTAAGGGTTTACGTCATATAGTGTTGGTTAAACTCTTTGCATAGACGATACGTCGCTCCAGCGAGCGTGTCGATGTCCGATTGCTTCTATGTACACTGTACATCAGGGTTTAAAATGAATTTCTTCATTTTCTGGGATTTGTGTCCCGCTGTCATCCGTCAGTCATTTTTCGTCGTCTCTGAGGTACACTTTTACTCAAACTCTTGATCTCTATGAAGAACCCCAGGAAATAATTTCAAATGAGTCAACATGGTAAAGATTACATCATGTCCTGTAGGAAGAAGGGTGTATGTATGCGTTTTTCTTTTAAACCATGGAGACACTATCGGAAGCATTCTGCCACCCTAAACCAATCCAATGGAATAATATGGTCTATATTTCATTATTTGGTGGAAGACATTGAGCCTATGAACGGTCAAGCATGGACACGATCTCTACAGCAAGCGGTCATGATAAAAGGTCAAAAGATGTCCTTCTGCATAATAAGATGCTGACTGAATCATTACTAAATAGACATGGGTCTGGAAAACTCATCCCGTCCAAACGGGCCTTTAGACAAGCAGCGCTCTCTCTCTCTCTCTCTACGTATTTATATATATATATACACACACAGAGGATATTACACAATGGCACGAAGATATGGAGTTTATCTTCGAGTGGCGAATGTATACATCATGAGTGAGCGAAGCGATATCTGTCAACACGAGAAGATAAACTTCATATCTTTGCACCACCGTGTAAAATGTTCTTTATATTATATGGACACATCCACAAGAAAAAAAGCGCAAGTTAATCAAAAGAATTTCAATTTTGATCCGGTTTGCCATTTTGACAACGCGTGTCGAGTCAGCGATAAAACATTGGGAGTGACCTCATCGGAGTGAAATATCAGGAATTATTCTATCCACATTCACTGGATATGAACAATCGTGCACTCTGATTGGCTACTTTATTACTAGGATATCAGCTCATATACCGTGAGTAGAGAAAAACAAAAATGGTGGAGCATGTTGCTGAACCAACCGAGGATGAAATAAAAACTCTACTTGAAAAAAAAAAAAAATGGAAAAAAAAGTATTTGATGGTAAGAACGAATCTTAACATTTTTCACAAATTGTTCCCGTCATTTCGCTGGTTTGTTTACATTCTAAGCGGAAATTTTGTATAAAAGTTCGTATTGATCGAGTTTGCAAAAAATAAAAATGCTCCGTTTCTCAAACTCCAGTGAACGTGGATAGAATAAAACAGTTATTCCACTCAATCTTGTCATACATGCTCCGACAGCCAAGGAGGCACGTAGCACCAAGTTGGCCATCAGTTCATGTACGACTTGATTTTGTGGAATAACTTAAATAAGTCAGTCACTCAGATCCACAATGTACAGTATTTCGTATGAAAAATGCGAGCTTTCCGACACGAGAAGATAAACTTCATATCGTCAAGCCAACGAGTGATTTCCTTCTTATTATATCGACACGCTGACGCACAAAAAGAACCCAAAACAATTCCTCACGAGTGATGTATAGAGATTTGTCACGGTTTGGGTTCTCCATGTCCCGGATGAAAAATACGAGTGGCGCATTTCCTAATAAAACACTCGTGTCCACATAATATAAACAGTCTGTGTGTTAGTCAATTATTTCCTTTAACCACGAATTAACTAGGGCGTGTCTTACAATACAGTGCTGCTTATTGTTCAGTAAATATAATCGGTTCATAAGTTAAAAATAATCAGCTCTTTTTATGCACATCATAAAAGCCTGTATACACAGCTATACGGCGCTGTTGTCTTTGTAAGAAATGAGTGTTTTTTGAGGAGAGATGGGAGAAAGGGGATGGGTAGGGTGCGGTTTAAAAAAAAAAAAAAAGTGTATCTGATAAAATGTGTTGTTTGCTTGGTCAGTGAGCACAAATATAAAATGCCTACTCCTGCTTCTAATGCAGAACGACAAACATGAAACCTTAAAACAGCTGCTTAGAATCCTTAAAAAAAAATCTACGCACATCTGCTTGCATCATACGTGGTCATCTTAACAGCTCCGCCCCTACAATCCTTTGTAAACTCCAGTACCCCTAAAATGCCGAGGTAAAAGTTGTAGAGTGCGTCTCAGTCAGCGCAGGAGTCAGAGCCATGCTGCATGTTGATTTTTTTTTTTTAAACAGTACTACAATTACAATGACAATTGACCTCAGGATACACTGCCCTCTATTGGCCAGCTTTGCAACATGCACAAGCAGGAATGGAGACGTCAGGCCTTGTGTTAACTCAGTTCGGCTAACGGAGCCCGCTAATCAGCATCAAATCACACAAAAGTGAAATCACGTCCATCACAAATCCTCCTCCATGCTGAAGCTGCTCCTGCGGCTGCTGGTCTTGGACGCTCCGGGTGAGATGGAGGACAGCAGGGGGTCGGCGCCGGTGTCATCCATGAGAATATCGCCCAAGCCCATTTCTCCGGCCATGAGACCGGGGCTGAACATGGACGAGGCGTGATCATCCAGCTCGCCGAAGGTCAGAGTTCCCAGGTCCAGTGGGACGGTCATGGCCCCACCCACTGGAGATGCAGAAGGGGGAGGGGAGAGTAAAGAGGAGACGTGGGTGTGGTTTAATGTTGGGCCGCCCAGAGTGAGGAGTGTTTTGGAGACGGGCTCAGCGCTGGACTGCAGAGATGTGAGCTGCTGCTGCTGCTGCTGGCTGATGATGGATTCGGAAAGCTGAGAGGGAGCGAGGCCGTGGAGACGAGCCTGCATCTCCAACTCCTGAGCCGAGGGGGGAAAGCAACAAATTAAAGCTCAAACCCAGACCCGGAGCTACAGCAATGACTGTAGAGAGATTTACTCAACACGCAACTGTAGTTTCATCACTGGAATTTGTTTAAATTATTAAATAAATTATAATAAAATAAACCCCCTGCCACTTACATCACTTTAATTTTAAAAAGAAAAAAAAAAAAAGTCCTTTATTTTTGCTATTTATTCTTTTAATACCTTTTCCCATCTTTAATTTTCTGTTCTTTGGTCTTTTTCCTTTATTTATTTCACTTTCCTTCGTTCTTTCGTGTTCTCCATTTTCTCCTCCCATTTTTCCTTTCTATCATTTCATTTGCTTCCTTCTTTCCTTTCCATCATTGCTTTCTTCCTTCAGTTTTCTCTTTCCTTTCTTGCACTCCCCTTTTCTTTCCATTTTCCTTTCCTTCAACTTTCTCATTCCTTTCATTTTCCTCCCTTTCATTCCCTTCTCTTTCCATTTTTCATTCTTCACTCCTTTCATTTTCCATCATTCCCTTCTTCCTTCAATTTTCTCTTTCACTCCCCTTTCCCTTTCTTTCTTCAATTTTCTCATTCCTTTCATTCCCTTCTCTTTCCATTTGCCTTTCTTTCTACTTTTCATTCCTTTCCATTTTCTGTCATTCCCTTCTTCCTTTCTTGTACTCCCTTTTCTTTCCATTTTCCTCCATTTCTTTTTCTTCATTACTTTCTTCTTTCAGTTTTCTGTCCTTACCCTTTCTTCCTTCAATTTTCTCATTCCTTTCATTCCCTTCTCTTTCCATTTTCCTTTCTTTCTACTTCTTTCTTCATTCCTTTCCATTTTCTGTCATTCCCTTCTTCCTTTCTTGTACTCCCTTTTCTTTCCATTTTCCTCCATTTCTTTTTCTTCATTACTTTCTCCTTTCAGTTTTCTGTCCTTACCCTTTCTTCCTTCAATTTTCTCATTTCTTTCTTGCACTCCCTTTTCCTCTCTTCATTCCTTCAATTCTCATTCCTTTCATTCCCTTCTTTCCATTTTTCATTCTATTTTTTTCTTCACTCCTTTCATTTTCCATTATTCCTTACTTCAATTTTCTCTTTCCTTTCTTGCACTCCCTTTGCTTTCCATCTTTCATTCCTTTTCCATCATTCCCTTCTTCCTTCAATTTTTCACTCCCCTTTTACTTACTTTCTTCAGTTCTCTCATTCCTTTCATTCCCTTCTCTTTCCATTTTTCATTTTCCTTTCTTTCTACTTTTCTTCAGTCCTTTTCATTTTCCGTCATTCCTTCTTCCCTTCTTGTGCTCCCTTTTCTTTCAATTTTCCTCCATTTCTTTCTTCTTTCAATTTTCTGTCCTTACCTTTTCCCTTTCTTTCTTCATTCCTTTCTTCCTTCAATTCTCATTCCTTTCAATCCCTTCTCTATTTTTCATTTTCCTTTCTTTCTATTTCTTCACTCCCTTCATTTTCCATCATTCTTTAGTTCCTTCAATTTTCCTTTCTTCCCATTTCTCTCTCTTCGCTCCTTCCTCCTATCTTCCCGTTTCTTCACTCTCAGACGGCAGAGTCATGGACGGTCCGTGCCTTGACAGACTTTGAGAAATTCTGTTGCATTATTGCGCAACTCCTGGTGCCACACAAGCAGACAAAAGGAGTCGAAAGTGGTGCTTTATTTATGATTCTCGGTTCACTTCTGCTGTTTTACCTTAAACTCCTCCATATAAAAATAAAACCCCTCAATAACTTGCTTGCTGGCTCGCTACTTAAACAATAAGCCCTTCAACGCTGCCCTCAAGCACTTCACACCGCTCCCAGATCTGCCTTTACGTACTGTAGCTTTAACTTTGAGCAACATCCAAGACAATAGAACAGCTATTTATTTTCATTTAGTCTCCTTAAAGTGCATATCCTGGACCAATTTAGTGTTTGTTTTTTTTTATATGAAAGTATGTCCCTTTACACACTCATCCAGAAGGGTAATTTTGCACAAGGCCATCTGTCTACAGCAGAAAAAAATAAAATAAAACGCGTCTGGAAAAATCCCAAGGGAGTCTGGAGCCAGATTCATG
This sequence comes from Neoarius graeffei, assembly GCF_027579695.1. Taxonomy (NCBI): domain Eukaryota; kingdom Metazoa; phylum Chordata; class Actinopteri; order Siluriformes; family Ariidae; genus Neoarius; species Neoarius graeffei. Next base: position 84,465,708 of record NC_083578.1, read on the forward strand.
ACATCACGTGCGGAAGCGCCAGCAGGCTGCGAGAGCTTTGCACGGTTTCAGTGCACAGCCTGTGTAGACCAAGTTTAGCAGCTAGCGATTTTGCATTGAAATATGGAATTGTCGCCTGAGCTTCAAAACCCATGGATTCATGCATCAATGCTCATCTATCTATTGTTACATAAATCATATTTTTTCTAATTACTATTATCATGGGCGCCGCCGGGGGGGAAAGGTTAGAACAATTCTAGGGGCCCAGCACTGCCATGGGGCCCTTTAAAGGAACAGTCCACCGTACTTCCATAACGAAATATGCTCTTGTCTGAATTGAGACAAGCTGCTCCGTACCTCTCCGAGCTTTGCGCGACCTCCCAGTCAGTCAGACGCAGTCAGATGCGCGGTCACTCCTGTTAGCAATGTAGCTAGGCTCAGCATGGCCAATGGTATTTTTTGGGGCTGTAGTTAGATGCGACCAAACTCTTCCGCGTTTTTCCTGTTTACATAGGTTTATATGACCAGTGACATGAAACAAGTTCAGTCACACAAATTGAAACGTGGCGATTTTCTATGCTATGGAAAGTCCGCACTATAATGACAAGCGTACTAACACCTGCGCGCTTCGGCAGCGCATTGATACGGAGCTCAGATATCAACGCGCTGCCGAAGCGTGCAGAAGGTGTTAGTACGCCCGTCATTATAGTGCGGACTTTCCATAGCATAGAAAATCGCCACGTTTCAATTTGTGTGACTGAACTTGTTTCATGTCACTGGTCATATAAACCTATGTAAACAGGAAAAACGCGGAAGAGTTTGGTCGCATCTAACTACAGCCCCAAAAAATACCATTGGCCATACTGAGCCTAGCTACATTGCTAACAGGAGTGACAGCGCGTCTGACTGACTGGGAGGTCGCGCAAAGCTCGGAGAGGTACGGAGCAGTTCGTCTCAATTCAGATAAGAGCATATTTCATTATGGAAGTACAGTGGACTGTTCCTTTAAGGGGCTGATAATATGCTTTTAATGATTTTAATAAGACTTTTGAAATAACAACAATGCAATATTCCATCTGGTAAAATTAGCTAATTGAACAAAGTTGTCTATTTCTTGAGTTCTTCAACATAGTCATTTAACCCTCCCCCTTTTGCGAAATGGTACGGTCCAGTTCTGGTAGAAGCGCGATGCGTTAAATCTGTGTGCTGATCAGTGCAACGCTACTTGCTGCTGTGTCGCGGTGCAGCAGCCAGCAGTGGAGTGCGTACAGTCTATGATCGCTAAATATGAAGAGTGGCTGTCAAAAACGTAAAGAAAGGCAGCTGAAAGCTGAGAGGGACCGGAGAGGCAGGCAACTGGTCACTCAGTTTCTCCCAAAGAAAGGTAGCTATCGTTCATGTGTTCAAAATGTTAGCGAATGGTAAATGAACAGTATGAACGTGGTTGGATTAGCCTATCAAGAGAACATTTTTACAGTCTGTACAGTGACATTTTTTCCATTTTAATAACTGAACTGACTTGTGTGATAAACAAGATGAAATATTATGTTATGCTGGTGCTAATAACTAGTGCTAATAACCAGTTTCATAACTAATGGGGTGCCCTAAATATGCACAGATTCAGCCTCAGGGGGACCTCCGCCCTACCAAACCACTGAACCCCCCTTTGGAGAAGGAGGTAAACAGCAATACAACCCATAAATGCTTTAGGATTGCTGCTTTTGTTGAAAGTTGGGGGGCCCAAAATTCTAATCTTTCATGGGGCCCAAAATTTCTGGCGGCACCCCTGACTATTATGTATTTTTACATTTCTTCATTTAGAAGAGTACTGGCTACTGTAGGAGAAAGATTTCATAAGCTACACGCATGGAAGCGGCTAAGCAGGGTTGTATATACATTTAATGTGTTTGACAGGTCCCAAGATCTCAAGCCCTGACACGCAGATCCCTTGATACATGAAGTGTATTATCGCCCAGTGCGTCAATAAATAACATTATCTGTGTACCACACAAACACGGGAACACCTAATTTAGAGTATAGTCTCTCTTATTTCTTACCCTGACAACAGTCAACTTGTGAATTGCTGACTTTCTTGGTCTTTTTCTCGGCTCTGCTTGGTCCTCGGCTTCCGGGTGCCTCGCACAAAGCGCTCCTATTTCTCTCTCATTGTCCGGTCTTTTGGGAAGCGATGAGTACTAATCCCATCATGATTGGTGTTGCTACACCCTTCGACGATACATCTGTTAACCATTTTAATAATTACGTGAGAACGTTGAAGAAATTTGCAGAAAACCACCAGGTCGTTTTCTCAAACAAACCAGCGCTGACGTAGGATTCCGAGGGAGGCGTCCCGCATGTGACGTCACGAAAATCAATGTTTGCCGGGAAATCCAAACGCCAAGGTTTTTCAGAGGCGGACCAATTCGCCTCAAATGGCTTGATTTCAACTGAATTTTTCTGGTATTGCGCAAGGTAAAAAAATTGCACAAAATGTGACACATATTTGACCAAAATTTAATACAAAATAAAAGAATTGCATTGATCTTGCTCCTAAATATACCCAAGATGTGCACTTTAAAGTGTTATTTTACTTCCCGAACCTTGTCATGTGCACCGTTATGAACCCCTCCCCCGCAGAGGAGAAGAAACCGAAGGAGATCAGACCTGTATGCGGAGCAGCAGCGCTCGGTTGGTGTGCTCCAGCTTCTTCTGCTTCTGCTCCATCTCTTTCGCCCTTTGCTGCTCCTTCTGCAGCTTACGGATGTAATCCACCGACGCCTTCAGGATGGTGCCCTTGTTCCAGCGCATCTCGCTGAACAGAAGAAGGAAAGCACAGAGGTATGGTTACACACCGAGACCAGATCCAATCCCCAGCTCACGCAGTATTATTAGTTAAAGTTGTACAAAAAACCGTAGGGAGCAAAGTAGGATTGATACTGACGGGTCACTGGATTTGGGTACGAGCTCTCCCAGTTCCTTAATGCGGTCATTGATGTTGAATCTCCTCCTCCTCTCGACTGGGAAGGAATAAACTCACTGAGTAACATGGCAGCAACACTAATTATTAATAATAATACTGACTAAAAACATAAACTATTTTTTTTTTTTTTAAAAACCGTTTTGATCTTTTAAAATCACCTAAAGCCTCGGTCACAACCGGCCGTACGTGCTCCTACGGCCGGTCTACGTGCAAAAAACGCAAGAAACGCACAGAGGGCGCGCATGTGTGACGTGCTGATTTTCGAGCCGTAGACCGGCCGAAGAGGTTCTTTGTCATGTCAAACAAACTCTACGGGCGCTTACGGTTTTTTCAGGTTGCAAGACAAACTTACGGCCAACGTGCGTCTTTCTCCATGAACAAAAAAAAAAAAGCAGCGATTTGGGAAACACCAAAAATCGCACAGCCAAAAAAATCGTACGTCCGGTTGTGACCTAGGCTTAACGCTGATAGAACCATTCTTCAGCAATACTGTGCTGTTGATTTATTCATTTTTTTAAGCAAAACAGGCTTTCATTAATTTCACAATTACTCGCTGAAGGCGATGTGAATCAATCATCGAGGTTACTGTTCACCGATATTCACTGAGCCTGAGGCGGATAACTGTTTTAGTATAAATACACAGGTGATTATTTAAAAAAAAAAAAATCGTGTGTAAAAAAAAAATTCATTTATTTCAATCTTCAAAAGCAGCACGCAAACGTACTAAGCGCAGACTTGTGTCACTTATCTACGCTGAATCACATAAAATACGTTTTTGAAATCAATGGGGGGGGGGGGGGGGGGGGGAGAGTGAGTCCCAAGTCCACCTTACCTTTGAATAGCTTTCGACCAAACTTCGTAGCATCTTTAGTGCTTTTAGGAACAGCATTTTCATCATAATTTCTAATTCTTCCTCACTTGTGATGACGACGCGATCGGCCGCCATTTTGCCGAGTCGCTTGAGGTGATTATCGAAAAATAATATAAAAGTGCAGGCGATTACAGAAAAATCGTGCGCGCTGATTGGTTGAGAAATTCAAACTATTACTCGATAAATCACCTTCAGCGACTTGGCAAAACGGCGGCCGACCGTTTAGTCACCGTAAGCGAGGAAGATTTACAGATTCTGAAAGAAAACGCTGTTCCGAAAAGCACTAAAGATGCTACGAAGTTTGATCAAACTATTCAAAGGTAAGGTGGGATTAATTGTGATTTATATTATCGATTTCAAAACAAAAGTATTTTAATGTGACAAGTCTGCGTTTGCCTTTATTACGTTTTCATGCCACTTTTGAAGTTCGAAATAATTTTTTTTTTTTAATAATTATGTATATTTATACTAAAACAGTGATCCACCTCAGGCTCTGAATATTGGTGAATAATAACCTCGACTATATTCACCTCGCCTTCAGCAAATAACTGTTACAGTCTGAATCTTTCAACCAATCAGCACGCGCGATTTCCTATAAAAAAAAAAAAATCACCTCTATATTTATACTAAAACTCATTAGTCCTGCTTGATTATCTGTTAATGACGAACCACAGAGTAATCAGGCGTGCTCAAAAAGTCTCTGGTTACTTTCTGTTTTCAGGAATAAGAAAAGTTACGACAGTTCAATTTGATTCAGAAACCACAATCCAAGGTTTGGAGCAAGAACAGACGAAACTCACTGAGATTATGGTTGTCTTTTTTCTGCCGTTCCTTGATGAGAGCTTTAGCCTCAGCATCTGCGGGGGAGGAAAAAAAAAAGTTTTTAATTCAAAATGTCATAAAGGAATAAGATGATTTTCTCAAAAACCTCACATGAAAATCAAGGACAGATTTCTAAAACTGGGTCTGATCACGGGAATTAACTTCTCATCTCCATCCAACACGACGCAAGTAAAGGACAAGATTTAAAATCTATCCGAAACGGACAACAAGCTCAAGACTAATTTCCAAGACGGATGCTCAAGAGATGCGTACTTAAAGTGGACGCAGGGGGTTAGACTTGCTTTAGGTTGCGCTTGCAAATTACAAATTTGGGGCTGGAGCAGATTCGTACTTTTCCTCAGGCGGAAAGATCAAGATATAAACACCATAGGAAGAGGAAGGGAGTTTGGGTTTGATCACTTTTAAAAGGAGAACTGAAGGCAAATCTCATTTTATTAAATATCGGAATGCATTTTTGATCGCTATTTTGTCGCTGCTATAGCAAGTTATGAGTGTTTGAAACATGCTCTGTAATACATCAGTCCACATGTCAAAGCAACGGCCGTAAACGAGATTCGTTGAGACCTGTGCGAGACATCATAGGACGGAAGTAAAACGTGCAGCGGAAATCAAAGCGACCGACATCTGCCAACGTTGTCAAAAGACGTGCACACCTTCTTTCGAATGCTGACGTAATCAAGCCGGAAGTTTTGTTTGTTTTGATAGCGATCAGGAAAGTTTGAAAAAAGTAGGTGGTAATCATCATTTAAACTCGTTTTTGTGCAATATTTCGTTTGGAAAACAGTTTTCAAAATGGCTGCACTGACACCTGGCTGACACATGACGTTTCGAAATCTCGCACAAGTCTCGTGAAGATCGCGCGGACAAGCGACGCCTGCCGTGGACCGAACGAACTACATTCAACACGGCTAAAAACCGAATAGGCCGATAAGTATAATATTTAATTGCAATTAGTTGCCAATACGAGTCACGATATAAGGTTACTAAAACCGAAAATGTAACTGAATAACACGTTAAGAAATAAAGCAAGTTTAAAAAAAAATTACTTCAGTTCTCCTTTAACCTCCTAAGGCCCAAGCTGTTTTTTTACATGCATTTTTTATTTCTCTTTGCTATTTGGGCTTATTAGAACCTGATTAGAATAAAAACTAAAGCATCATCTTTTGATAAGATGTACTTTTAGAGAAAAAGTATGTCCACATATGTGGATTCTTGTTCCGAATTTCCATAAAAGTGCTGTCCACGCATGTGACCGCTAAAGGCCAATTTATGCTGACAACCCAGTCCTCGCAGACAGCGTCTGCGTAGCCCCCCCACCTTCGCAGACGCTCTGCGCGCACCTCCCAAAAATTGTGACCACCGCAGAAGTCTCGCAGACAGCGTCGCAGACAAGAGGGCTCTGATTGGTCCACTCTACATCCGCTGTACACGCACTTCCGCTTCCCTACTTTCCCGGTCTGGTTTGTTTCCACAACCGCCATTTTTAAAAACACGAGCGAAGATGGAGCAGCACGAAGAGCGGTTGATCGAGGAAGTACGTACATCTATACGACTCCAGTTCTAGTCATAAGTAACCGGAGGATAAACACTCCACTAACCACACCCACCAACTACTCCTAGCGATTTCGCGACTTTGCGCCCCCTTGCGTTGTGGCGGTGAATAACATCGCGCACGCCTATTACTCCCCACTCAACGATAAATTACAACTGTCTGCGAAAAGCTATCTGCGAAAGCCTTGTCGCAAGAGCATGCAGAGGCCTTAAGCCCTAGGAGGTTAATGACGGAAGTTTGTTCGTCGCTACATCAATTAAAACGTCACTGCAAATAAATGTCGCACTACTGCAGGAAGGAAGGCAGGCCGCTGTGCAATCAGCTGCCCAATGATGGGGAAAGTTTGTTAACGTCAATTTAAAAATGGATGGAGAAAACTGGAGGAAAAAAAAAAAATATTACCCATTATAAATAATTCAAAAAGTTTCAACATCAGGAAAAAAAAAAAATAATAATAATCTTCTACTCCACCATGATCTACTTTCAAGTGGATTGTTGGTTAAACTGCTTCAGCCACAAACTCTATTCTCCCAGAATGCACTACAGCTATTAGACATGCATATACAGATCGAGGGAAATAAACAGAAAGATTGTGAAAAATATAATAATAATAATAATAATAATAATACAAAGGCAACGCACACATTGAAGAAGTACCTGTCAGCTCCGTCTTAACATTCTGCAGGTTTGCAGGACAGGAGTTGCTGACGGTAATGGTGGGCGTGGTCATCCCGGCACTGCTGTACACATCCAGGAGATTTCCTGAGACTGGCAGCTGCAAACAATCATTAGCAGAGTGTTAAAGCTGGCCCCGCCCACTCACTCCATTATCTCTATCTAAAAAACACACTGCAACAGCATGGCGTGCTATACTATTCTATACCATGCGCCTGAAGAACAACATGAAATCGATCAGACGTCTCGGAACTGCCAGCTCACGAGTCCCAGACACAATGTGTCCATACGCAACACCCGTTCTGGATCATTTATTACAAAAACTCGAATGAAACCCTGAGTGAAACATCAACTCGTCGTTCCCCCCTTTCCTCCATTCCACTCATACCAGGTCTTAGTCACGCCATCTTCATCTGTGGTTTGGAAATCCAGCAGTGTCAGCCATAACTGGCACCAAAGAACACACCAGACGCCCAACCTTGGATTACGCATATCCCATACTGCATTTGTAAACACGAATATATAATCTGCTTGTATACTGACAAGAACGCACGTTTACCTCCTCCAGATGCCATATGGACGAGTTTTACATCCGTCACGCTCCATCCAATTATCACTTACATCATGCAGCCACCGTCTCGTCTCCTAGACATAATGTATCTGCTGGATGGCATGAGATAGCTCTATAAATCAACCCAATGCTGAACAAGCTTAAACAATAACAATATTCCAAGGCTGTGTGAGATAACGTGTTCTTAAACTTCAAGCAACAGCGCGCCATCAAAAATTCAATCAAATCAGAGTGAATTACAGTGATGGTAATTTCTGTTTTTGTTTTTTTTTTTAGATTTGCCGTTGAACCAAAAATCATACCCGAGAGTCCGAGGAACGACAACTTGTTTAAAGATTACCGACACAGTAGGAAACTGTCTTTCTGGAACAAAAACAGCCAACAAAGAATTAATACTTGGTAACTTCCTTTAATCAGAGCTTCCTCTTTCTTTCTCCTCAGTGCCTGGGCTTTTCGATTTGAACATGGCCATGTGCTCGGTCTTGGACCTTAACCATATCTTCTACAAGACACTGACAACTCAATCCAGACACAACCTAGTCTACTTAACCAAGTTCAGATGGATCTGTATACGAGCTAACAAATTTGCACACCAATAAAACGTCCTACCTTTTACAAGCAAGACCGAGAGAACTACATCCTGCTGAACGTGTCCTCATAATTCCCAAAATCAAGAGTGTAAAAAAAAAAAAAAAAAATTTATTTAAAAAGTGCCCAGTTTACCTCAGTCTTAAGCCTTTTCTTTTCATTCTCCGGCACTAAAACCAGAATCCTCATCTTCTCCTAACTAACAGCATGCACTTGTTCCTCTTTCTGTCATGGCTCTTTTTTTTTTTTTTTATAAAGGAACGTTGAGAATGGGGAAATATCTCTCAGATAAAAAAAACAAAAAACCTTTTACTGTTGGCTATCAGCTTTAACACACACCCACAGAAACCTCTGTGTGTGTGTGTGTGTGTGTGTGTGGAACCCCCCCTCCTTCTGTCCAACTCGCACTGTGTTCCCCACCCAGCACCGCCCTTTTTGTAGCCATGTGTCAGAAGTGTATGTTGGTTTCCAGAGAACTTCTGGATTCCAGAAGCTGCTGCACAAATTCAAAAGCCGGTGGTTCATTAGTGACATGACGAGGCCTGTGCATTCGTAGCAACACTCAAGTAATTATGACTGCATGTACTGCTGCAGAAAATATTTCCTGAACACCAGCTGAACTGAACGCCTTGGCAGGAATATGAACCTGTATTCCTTGTATTAGGTTGAAACATGGTAGTTAATCGGTGCAAGGTCATGCAGTCAGTCACTGTTTACGAGAAACGTCCCGCTCTACATCAGATGCTTTCTGACAGATTGGATTTCACATCTGACACAATGCTAATGTTTCTCAATATGGAAGATCCCACTGCGAAGAAGTGTCATTTTGGCCACAGAACTAAAATTAAAAAAAAAAAAACCAAGGGGAATGCTGAAGTGTGGATATTTCCATTGTCAATTTATCCATTTACAGACCAAGTGCTAACCGGTTAAATGATCATTTTAGTAGTAAAGTCTTTTATACGCATTTCAAAAATGGATCTGAGGGAAATTAAGACGCCAATATGTATTCAGTGTTGGTTTTGTCCAGTAGTAATGGCAATATTTACGCAGCGAAAGTTACGCGCATTCAGAGTCGTTACGCAGTTGCTTACTGTAAGTCAAATTTCCAAGTGCTTTTAAAACACTTTTGAACACACAAAAATCAGGGATAGAAACAGGGTTTCATTCTTTAAAGAAAAAAAAAAAAAGAACCTACACTACCGTTCAAAAGTCTGGGGTCACTTTGAAATGTCCTTATTTTTGAAAGAAAAGCACTGTTCTTTTCAATGAAGATCACTTTAAACTCATCAGAAATCCACTCTATACATTGCTAATGTGCTAAATGACTATTCTAGCTGCAAATGTCTGGTTTTTGGTGCAATATCTCCATAGGTGTATAGAGGCCCATTTCCAGCAACTCTCACTCCAGTGTTCTAATGGTACAATGTGTTTGCTCATTGCCTCAGAAGGCTAATGGATGATTAGAAAACCCTTGTACAATCATGTTAGCACAGCTGAAAACAGTTGAGCTCTTTAGAGAAGCTATAAAACTGACCTTCCTTTGAGCAGATTGAGTTTCTGGAGCATCACATTTGTGGGGTCGATTAAATGCTCAAAACGGCCAGAAAAATGTCTCGACTATATTTTCTATTCATTTTACAACTTATGGTGGGAAATGAAAGTGTGACTTTTCATGGAAAACACAAAATTGTCTGGGTGACCCTAAACTTTTGAACGGTAGTGTACATATAAAAGATGGCAATCATACAAATACAGTACTCTAACCAGAACGTCAAGGACATGGTCGCTCATCTGGCCTGCCATCAAAACAACCACGACGACCAAAACATCTAACAGAACTGAAAACGTGACGATGTGAGAGAGGACGGACCTCCACGACTAATCGTTTACAACAGGAAAAATCAAAGGATTTCCTAAATTTTGTTCCCCGAGGAAAGACAGACTGACCCAAAACATCGATCAGAATTTAATTTGCATGATAAATGTGAATTCCAGTCAGAAGAAAAGATGTCTCAAGTTGAGCTAATTGCTAATGTTAGCAAAAAAAAAATTGACACAATGACCAAGTTCTGTGCAGAAGGTCGAGTTCTTTCAAATAAGACAATCAGAACTGAAGGAGGGAGGAGATACGATTTAACTGAAAATAAACAAATTGTTCACAACAGGAAACTCAGCAAACAAATGACCAAGTTGTGTTCCTCAAGGGAAGATCGACCCAAAACTTCAATCAGAACTAAAATCGGATGAGAAGATACAATTCTAGCGAGAGGCTTGGGAAATTCGTTAATTTAGCCTAATTACTAACTCGTTAGCAAAACATGGGGGGGGGGGGGGGGGACCAAAACCCCCCACACAACCAGGCTTTGTGCAGAACTGATGGAGGAGATACGATTTAACTGAATTGTGGACGACAGACAGATGACACGCCATGGCAACAGCTCATCGGCTTTATGGTCAGATGAGCTAACCAGAGTTGTGGTTTTTATATTATATAAAAATAAATAATTTACCAGCTGGGAGGTCTGTATCATGAAATACTGTGAGTACTGGGCCTCGGTCAGTACTTTCAAGACCTCGGTCACGGTATTTCACGATACGGATCGACCTTCAGCTGATAATTTTTTTTTTCCTTTACCAAATTCTAACAGAAAACGAGAGCGCCCAAAAGAGAAAACAAAGCCAAGGTGAGCCGCCATTTTGAATCCTCATTCACAGCTGTAATGCAAATGGCTTCCTCCTCAGTATACAAGTGCACTTCCATGGTGGGGGAAAAACAAACAAAAAACCTACACTTTGCCACCTATGTAGTCCTCTATTTATACAAAATTGAGTCATTCAGCCACGTTTTTGCTCGGCGTCAGCAACAGTTACAGGTTTTTAGCTTTCTCCTGAAATGTTTTCTTTTATTTCTTCTTCCTCAGGGTAGTAAAACTCGCTTTCGCTGTGAACACTGTCGTTATCGCCATCCATGCTGTAAAATTAATGCTAATCTCCTGAGAAATGCGAAAATAAATGTTGCCAAAAAATTGCTACCATGTTTGTTGTTGTGAACGAACAAGTGGCCAAAGGTCTGTAACCGCGGTCCGTATCATAGGATTCCGGACCGCTCGCGAGCTAATCAGAGTGCACGATTTGATGGAAATCAGAGCGCGAAAAAAATTAAATTACCTATGTTACTGCATGACTAGTCCTAGTTTTAATTATTACCGTACATTAAGTCACTGCAAATTTGGTTTAATGCACCAACACTGCTTCCACACTCGTTATTCAATAGATTATAAAACAGCACTTGATCCAGCACACGCTGTTAATTTATATTTTGATTTTTTTTTTCCCTGTACACAAATTAATGGCACCACAAGATATTCATGATCTTAATTTATGAAGATCATAATGTGAGAACAGGACGTAGACCGTTCTCACACTTAATTTATTATTCCGAGTCGACAAAATAATGAAACGTTGCCAATATTTGTGAATTTGACACAATCTGCTGTAAAGAAAAAAAAAAAAAAAAAACCACACCTACAGTTTGAACGATAAGCTGAACAAGCACTCATCTGCTACACTGATGGCTCACTTTAAAAGATAATTTTATCCACAGCCTTCGTGATTATCTTTGAAATAAGCAAGTTGTGACCTGGCGACTTGTCCAGGGTGTACCCCGCCTTTCGCCCGTAGTTAGCTGGGATAGGCTCCAGCTTGCCTGCGACCCTGTAGAAGGATAAAGCGGCTAGAGATAATGTGATGTGTGATGTGATAAGCAAGTTGTCTCTTCCAATGTCCTCGATATGGAGAAAAATAAACCTTTTTATCGACTTGAAAAGGCACAATACTTTTAAAATCAGTAGTGCCATACTTGTGTATTTAATACAGACCTCAAATATCATTCCGCAGTTGCTCTGAATGCATTTACAGCCCAAAACATAACGTTCGACTTTGTTTTTACATCAAATTGTCAGCCAGTGGCACTGGACTTACTGTTTCTCACCAGAACCAACACGCGAAAAATGGGTGCAAATTCAGAATCGCACATAACCGAGACGCATACCTGTTTTAATCCATCCTGTATGTGTGTAAAACTCTGCTTCCAACTCCGGGATAGCACTTACGGCTGTAGTTACGTCTAAGGTATTAACATTAGGCATGTAACGATTCACCCAATTCACGATATTCCTTTGATATTTTTGAAAATCAAAATTAAATGAAAATTTTAATTACCATAAAATGCAACATTTATTTTCCTATTCTTTGTCAACTTAAAATATTCCTTTTGTTACATTAAAAAGAAAAAAAAAAAAATCTCAGAATTGGCTCAATTTCGGGGCGTCGGGGCTCAGGTGGCCAAGGCGCCATACCATAAATCCGGGGACCCGGGTTCGATTCCGACCCGAGGTCATTTCCTGATCCCTCCCCGTCTCTCTCTCCCACTCATTTCCTGTCCTGTCTCTACACTGTCCTATCCAATAAAGGTGAAAAAAGGCCCCCCAAAAATATCTTTAAGAATTGGCTCAATTTCCATTTATGCCGCCCAGCTCTCTCCTTGACTCTCTTTTAGAGCTTAGCTCCATCCATAAAGGGCTTATCGGAAAAATTTACACGTCACTCATTTCTTATGACTTCGAACCCTTGACATGTTTAAAAAAAACAAATGGGAAGAAGAGTTAGGCATAGAAATTACTGAGGATATGTGGGATTCCACATTAGATGGGACACATTCATCCTCAATTTGCTTAAGACATAAAGTAATACAGTTCAAGGTTGTACATAGGTTACACTGGTCTAAAGCGAGACTGGCAAAGCTGACACCAAATATTGACCCTAACTGTGACCGCTGTGGAGCAGCAACAGCCACTTTATCATACATGTTCTGGATCTGCCCAAAATTAACAGAGTTCTGGCAAATCTATATTCAAATTCTTTTCTGACCCATTAGGAATACCCATGGAACCTCTTGCCATAACAGCAATTTTTGGTGTAGTACCGCAGGATTTCTGCCCCACTTGACAGAGCAAAAACATGATGGCCTTTGCTATGCTACTGGCTAGAAGACTCATATTGCTTAAATGGAAAGATAAATCTCCTCCAACCTTCAAATCAGTGGATCAGAGACCTTCTGCACCATTTGACTTTAGAAAAAAATCCGCTATGCCACAAGAGGCTGTGCCCTCAATTTCTATACTATATGGCAACCAGTTTTAGATCATGTAGAAAAGATAAATGCCTCAGATGTCTTAAATGTGTAGATGTAACCCCTCCTTTTTTTTGTGCGTGTGTGAGATTGTTTTATTTTATTATTTTTATTATGTACAATTATTACTGAACCTGTGCTGTATTATGGATTTGTGGTGGTGCAGTGGGGTGGGGTTGTTTGTGGGGTGGGATTGTATTGAAATGTATGTCAAATTGTATCGTTTACAGTATAACTGGAAAAAACAATAAAAACTGTTTAAAAAGAAAAAAATATTTTCTTAATAACCAACCATTATCATTTACCCACATTTGTAAAAGTTGGAGTAAAAAGATAATTAATTAAAATATTCCCTTCATTAAAAATCATAGAATTTAATAAATGCCTTTTCTTGATAAAACAACGAACATTTGTACTCCCTCGTTTTCTTCTCTTTTCTTTAACTTTCAGCAGGCTGTAAAAAGACAGCTCTGTTTTCTTGTTAAATCTATTTGTACAATTAATCACACAACAGCTCTTTCCCATTTTAGAGCTGTTTTTATGGCATTAGAACTGTGTTACTTCCACCCAAGGTGAATTCATATGTACTCCTGCTATTATATATTATCGTGTCCTCTGCTGTCTAAACTAGGGATGTTAACTGATGACCGTTTAACCGATGGTTGACCGAATCAATGTCAACCGGTTAATTTTTTTTTTTGGTTGTCGGTTAAAAAAAAAAAAAAAATCAATTGTTTTGAAGCTGCCGATTTTGGAGCGGAGAACCTGGAATTCTGTGTTATAAACACTTGGGGCATGCCATGCGGTGTAAGGATAACAGCTGACAAATCAGAAACACCCATTCAGTCATGTCCCGCCCTCCCGCCCCAGTTGAAGACAGCTGCCACTCGGCGAAAGAAAAGTCTCAGTGTTGGATTACATTTTACTACGATGTTAACCAGGTACGTAACATCAAGGAAATTCTTGACCATCAAAGAAACAAGAACACAGCGCATGAATGAAGTCGATGGTTGATTAGTCTGGTGAATATTAATGTCAACGTAATAATAATAATAATAATAATAATAATACACAAGATCTGAACTAAAACCTGGTTACTCACTGATGTTACTTAGCATCAGACAGTTGCTATATTAGCTTAGCGGCTAATCAGCTCAGCTCCAGCTATCCCATTCCCAATGGCTGTGCACAATTAGCAGCCATGTAACTGTAATATCAGTAGCTGGAAAACAATTGCAGTATGAGGTCTCTGTGCTCACTTCGAAGCAAAGTGCCGAGTCCGTAGCAGTATGCTTCAGAGCAACTTCAATACCATGCAGTAATGGTGTGTTGATATTGGTAACGGCGTTATAACGATTGTAGCTAATTAATTAGATTACCCGGCGTTATAACAGCCTTTATTTTAACGCTGTTATTCCCATCACTGAATGTTATGTACTACTTCTAGCACTTGACTTTATTTTCATGGCCAACTGAAACTGTCTCTAAGCTGGAGCCATTTGTCCTCCGCTCCAATACAAACCCCTCGACATCAGTGCCGCGTTTGACTAAATGTTTCGCGCTGTAGAAAAAGTAATGTGAGTGGAGGGCAGCGACTGGGACTGAATGTGCGGATGCTCGCGGTTCGATTTAGAATAGATTCTAATAATTCCAATTCTTGAATTTTAAAAACTCATAGGTTAACCAACTTTAACCAGCTAATGAGGCTCGGTGGTCGGTCAAGATTTTTAGTTTTCGCCATCCCTAGTCTAACACAATTACAACGAGGAAAAACGAAGAGATTTTCCAGCCTGTTAATAATCACGATTCATTTTTTTATTTCATCATTCAAACTGTCAGATTTGTATCACGATTTATCGTCGTACGATGCATCGCTACATGCCTACTTAACACTACTGTGCACAATATCAGTATTAAATCCTTATTATGCTCATTCTCCAGCTTTTAACATCTCTCCAATCATCTCGTCATATCCAGCTGCCTTGTTTTTCAGACGCTAAACAGATCGATCAACTTCCTCCCTATTGGGGTACTCAGATCAAGCGCTGAAGCTTGGAATACCACCCCACAAGAAGAGAAGCACTTAGCAGCTTTTCATACTACAGTGGTGCCTGAAAGTTTGTGAACCCTTTAGAATTTTCTATATTTCTGCATAAATATGACCTAAAACAATCAGATTTTCACACAAGCCCTAAAAGTAGATAAAGAGAACCCAGTTAAACAAATGAGACAAAAATATTATACTTGGTCATTTATTTATTGAGGAAAATGATCCAATGTTACATATCTGAGTGGCAAAAGTATGTGAACCTCTAGGATTAGCAGTTCATTTGAAGGTGAAATTAGAGTCAGGTGTTTTCAATCAATGGGATGACAATCAGGTGTGAGTGGGCACCCTGTTTTATTTAAAGAACAGGGATCTATCAAAGTCTGATCGTCACAACACATGTTTGTGGAAGTGTATCATGGCACGAACAAAGGAGATTTCTGAGGAGCTCAGAAAAAGCGTTGTTGATGCTCATCAGGCTGGAAAAGGTGACAAAACCATCTCTAAAGAGTTTGGACTCCACCAATCCACAGTCAGACAGATTGTGTACAAATGGAGGAAATTCAAGACCATTGTTACCCTCCCCAGGAGTGGTTGACCAACAAAGATCACTCCAAGAGCAAGGCGTGTAATAGTCGGCGAGGCCACAAAGGACCCCAGGGTAACTTCTAAGCAACTGAAGGCCTCTCTCACATTGGCTAATGTTAATGTTCATGAGTCCACCATCAGGAGAACACTGAACAACAATGGTGTGCATGGCAGGGTTGCAAGGAGAAAGCCACTGCTCTCCAAAAAGCACATTGCTGCTCGTCTGCAGTTTGCTAAAGATCATGTGGACGAGCCAGAAGGCTATTGGAAAAATGTTTTGTGGACGGATGAGACCAAAATAGAACTTTTTGGTTTAAATGAGAAGCGTTATGTTTGGAGAAAGGAAAACACTGCATTCCAGCATAAGAACCTTATCCCATCTGTGAAACATGGTGGTGATAGTATCATGGTTTGGGCCTGTTTTACTGCATCTGGGCCAGGACGGCTTGCCATCATTGATGGAACAATGAATTCTGAATTATACCAGCAAATTCTAAAGGCAACTGTCAGGACATCTGTCCATGAACTGAGTCTCAAGAGAAGGTGGGTCATGCAGCAAGACAACGACCCCAAGCACACAAATCGTTCTACCAAAGAATGGTTAAAGAAGAATAAAGTTAATGTTTTGGAATGGCCAAGTCAAAGTCCTGACCTTAATCCAATGGAAATGTTGTGGAAGGACCTGAAGCGAGCAGTTCATGTGAGGAAACCCACCAACATCCCAGAGTTGAAGCTGTTCTGTACGGAGGAACGGGCTAAAATTCCTCCAAGCCGGTGTGCAGGACTGATCAACAGTTACCGCAAACGTTTAGTTGCAGTTATTGCTGCACAAGGGGGTCACACCAGATACTGAAAGCAAAGGTTCACATACTTTTGCCACTCACAGATATGTAATATTGGATCATTTTCCTCAATAAATAAATGACCAAGTATAATATTTTTGTCTCATTTGTTTAACTGGGTTCTCTTTATCTACTTTAAGGACTTGTGTGAAAATCTGATGTTGTTTTAGGTCATATTTATGCAGAAATATAGAAAATTCTAAAGGGTTCACAAACTTTCAAGCACCACTGTCGATGCCTTCTCAGAATTCTTGGTGTGTGTCCTGGAGAGTCCACATCTCAAATGCAGAGATCTTTGAAAGAACTGATCAGGCTCCCCTAATTAATATCCTATGACGGAATCGGCTACCACGGATCGGCCACGTCGTACGCACGCTTCTAATACGCTTACCGCGCCGCTAGCTCCATTGGTTACTATCAGGATGACGTCATCCAGGCAGGCAACGCATGCGATGGAGTGATGCGGTCTCGAGACTTACAGGAGTCGGGTATCTCGTTTGAGGAGGCAGTGGTGGCAGTGCAGGACAGGAAGCAATGGCGATCCTGTGTGTTGGCGCTATGTGGG
This sequence comes from Neoarius graeffei, assembly GCF_027579695.1. NCBI lineage: Eukaryota > Metazoa > Chordata > Actinopteri > Siluriformes > Ariidae > Neoarius > Neoarius graeffei. The sequence continues at coordinate 84,483,003 of NC_083578.1, forward strand.
CGCGGCCCACTGCAGCAGTAACGTAACGCTCATTCAACTGTGTTTTTATAATTTCATTTTCCCCCTTATAAAAAAAAAAAAAAAAGACACAACTCCGTTCTAGCTGTTTGAATTGTAATTTCGATGTAAATTTACCAACACATCTAAAGCAAATATTGATTTGATGGTTTGATCCTCCCCTCACGATATTACACTGTCTCGATATCCAGTGATGTTCACTTTGATTACATTACATTCCCAAACCTGCCAGCGTTTACTCGTTTTGCATCGGAGCTCTGTAATTTGAGTACTCTAGGAAAAGTTCTCTCTCAAAATATACCAAAAGAGAAGCCTTTTTGCTTCTGATAAAACTGGAGATGAGCCAATCGACAAATTAATCTGGAAAGATCTGCGCAGACGTTTTAAACTTTCCTATATTAACTAACACTGCCTGGATGCCCCGCCCCCTCCGCCCAATCTCACAGGTTCTTGAGTAAACTTGCAAGGCTTCCTCGCTTTCTGTTAAGGTAAATGGCAAATATTTTGAGTCCATTAATATGAAATAAAATCTAGTAGTGTACGTTCCACTTAGCTAAGATTCAACAAGTCTATATTTAACACAAGTTAATAAAAGTTATTACGGACGCAACTGAAAAATCATCTAAAAAAAACGGGTTTATTAAAAAGGGGGGGGCCCACTTTCAGTTTTTGACTGAAAGGAAAAAAAAAAAAAAAATCACTTAAAGTTGAAGTAGGCCTACGACACTGTCAAGTCACGCATTTAAATCTAACAATAAATGTTAATGCTGATAATTACAAAATGATTAAATACACTGCTTTGCAGGTGCTTCAAAGTTTGGGAGAATAGCAGGGTACAAAATTTACAGCAGGGTGCAAAATGGTAAAATGTCTGCCAGCGGCAGAAATGGGTTCAAAACCCGCCAAAATGCACTTAAAACCGCCCAATCTGGCAACACATGGCAGTAATGGCTGCACTCATGTCGAGGATGTAAACAAAGTTGACGCGGCAACGGACATACATGACATAGTGGATGTAATTTACGTTCACAACTTTTTTTGCCGTCAGAAATATTTAATATTAAATTTTGTGACTCGACTGACAATAGCCGGCGGCATAACAAGCCACAGCCGGCGATTTGCCGCCGGTGACCGGCTACTTTTGAGACCGCTGGCTTTGTTTCCCTCCCTCCTGTGCCAGCCATGAAGATGCAAAGACTTTGGCTGTGTCTGAAATCACTTCATTTCACTACTCTCTACTCATTATCTAGAGAATCCTATATAGATCATGAGCTCATTGGTAAAATGAAAAAACCCTTTCGGACACTACTCCGCTGCGCTGTTATTTACGTCATTACTGTCGCACAATTAAAACGTGCCCCATCAGTCGGCTGATGGGTTTTCAAAATAAACACATGCATGTATAATTTGTTATAAATCCATATTATATCAAAGGTGAACAAAGTACCCAACTTCATTACTTAAGTCAGAGTATAGATCCCGCTGGTCAAACGTTACTCCGATACATTTTTACTTAAGTTAAAGTACTGAAGTACTTGCTTTTAAAAATACTCAAGTACATTTGTCAACGAATCGTTGTATTATTACCACAACACTTACAAAACCTAACGCTGTTACCAAAGACAGAAATGTGAATTCATAAAATGAACGCATGCTGTGCCATCATGGTGGTTTAACGTTAAGCTACGTAGCTAGTTAGTGAAACTCCACCTGACATGCTAGCAAACTCTTTTCAAACTTGAAATCATATTGAGTAGCTAACGCGACTAGAAAAGAAAGATTTTACATTGTTTATTTGGCAGGATAATGCTAAAACATATTTCTGAAAGGACTTCAGATAAAGTTAACGTTATTCATGTTGGCGTAACTCCATTTTTACATGCTAACTAACAGTGTCCAAGTTGTGTGTAAACATTAGCAGTGGACAAGGCTATGTCAACTTGGCGGGCAAATCCATAGAAAGTCATTTGACTAACCAGACTGCATAGCTATTGCAACGCTATCGCTAGCTCTAAAAGCACAGACAACTTCGTTGCAAGCTTTCTCTTGGAATAAAACCTTCATATACCTCAACATGCTTCTGCAGGTTGGACGGCGAGTTTTTGTAGGCCGTGACGTGGTTCGTTTTTGGCAAACAAAGCAAACATTTAAAACTAAACAAATCTTTAATCCTTTCAGAAAACTGAAACATGGGTTCATGGGCCATGAGTGCGTGCATTCCTCAGAAGAACCGCCTCCTTCCATTCTGCCATCAGAATGTTAAATAACGCTGCTGAGAAATCACTGAACTTGATTTTATCCAGTCTATGGACGTGACGTGACCCTAGTGATTACTGATCGGCTGTCTCAGTGTCACCTGCGAAAAAACCAATCATGTTTTAGAAAAGAAAAGAAAAAACATCCACTTTCAAAGCTGCTTCATAGTAACGAGGACCTTCATAGAAATGTCGTGGAGTGAAAAGTACGATATTTGCCTTTCAAATGTAGTGAAGTTAAAGTCATAAGTTGCCAAAAAATTAATACTCAAGCATAGTGCACTTAAGTACTCAAATACTCAAGTAAATGTACTTCGTTACTGCCCACTTCTGTATTATACTGAGCGTATTTCCCACATTAATCAATACAAAGTACTTTGTCTCTGCTGCATCTTTCACTTCTTTTAAATCAAGGCTGAAGGCTTACTTCCTTCAATCAGATTTGAGGCTTTTGATTAATTCCTCTCTCTACACTAACTTATTCTTATGTCTTATTCTATTTTAGCTCTTTTTTAAAAATTCTTACTATTTTTAATTGTACTTGAACGTCCGTTTATAATGTGTTGCTTCAGCGAGCCCGCAATGCATGATGGGATATATTGCTTGGTTAGTGACCATCGGTTGGTTGTATACTACTTTTCACAGTGCATTGTGGGATACTACGAATCCAATATTTAGGGTGTAATAATTCTCACTATACATTCGGACAGCACTACAAAAGGGCGAAATCGCTATACGGTCCACTACAGTGTGAGTAGTGAGTGATCTCGGACACAGGCATAGACTATGGTGGCCATTAGATAAAGGATTTGTAAACATATTAAAAACGTACTGCTGTGTTTTGTGTGGATTACCGTGGTGAAAGCAGCTGGCAAAACAGCTACAACTGCACAGATGATCATATTTTTATACCTTCAAGCAGAACTGGTGAAAATACTCATTTTTCTGTCCTACTTTCGGCTATCATTTATTGCTATGTATATTAGGGTGGTCCCCAAATATTTTTTTTTTTAGGATTTTGTTACAACCACCTTGCCTTTTTTTTTTACATTGCCTAAAAGTAGTTATTGTGCGAAATTTGGTTAAGATTGAACAATGTTTAGAGGTGCCACAAAGCCATTAAAAGTTTTCACTCAAGACACAATATAAAATAATGTGGCTTATTAACGGTTTCATATTAAAGGTGGGGTATGAGATTTTTTTCAGGAGTATTTACCATATTGCTTGAAAAGCTCCTCACACCCATGTTGCAAGCAGTACAATAGAAGGTTTGACCCAAAAACGAAATATTTTAATCCAGTCTACAGTGTAAAATAAAGGAAAAACGCCATCCAATCATATCGAGGTACCACCTCAAAATGATTGGATACTGACACGTCAATCAGACTGAAGCCCGTGAGCAGCCCGTCCCTTCTGTGTGCGTGCGCGTGTGTGTGAGTGAGAGAAGCCCCTCCCCCAACCGCGCGCTGAGCAGAGAAAAAAGGGCAGCTTTCCCTCAGAGCGCTCCCTCCAAACAATGGAGATTTACACGAAAACGGAAGGAGATATACAAAATTCTTTCACAGTGAGCGCCACAAGGCTCTCCTGAACACACTGATGTAATTTTTTTGTCTGTAGTGTAAAAAAAATGAGGTCACTAGAGCAAGTTAAAAACGAGTGACTTTTCTGATTTTGCAGTCACAGCGTAGCCACGTTTATAGGGGTGGAGACGCGGGGGGTGGGAGCATGGCGAGGGCGGGCGTGTTTCTTTTCAAAATATGGCTTGCGGGAACCGTTATTCCAAAATCTCGTACCCCACCTTTAATACAAACAATACAGTAATATAACTTCCTGTGTTCAAAGTAACGATAGCTATTACTTGTCTGTGATTTTCTAAACCCTTTGGTATTATGGTATCTTGTGGAAATAAAAGAACACACTAAGGACTTCCCTAGCAGAAGGAAGCTTTCTCCCAGACAGTTCCTTGGAAGTGGGACCAGTTAACCAAACACAATTGTCCTTTCTGGTTTTGTGCTTTGCACCACCGGTACTACCTGTATTACTGTTGCTAGCCGTCTGAAAAACATAGAAAGAAAAACATTCACAACTTCAGCATATTACGATCAGTGCTCATTGTTTAAGAACCCCTTAGTGCATGAAAGTTAACCTTCTATCAGTCTATAAACTCTTCCTGCCTCTTTTTCATAGAAGTGGCATATTCCCTCTAGAACTGTGACTTTTTGGGGATTTGAGATCTTCTCTGCAACAGTCTACGCACCAACTAATGTTAAAGGAACAGTCCACCGTACTTCCATAATGAAATATGTTGTTCTCTGAATTGAGACGAGCTGATCCGTACCTCTCCGAGCTTTGCGCGACCTCCCAGTCAGTCAGCTAACTCCTGTTAGCAATGTAGCTAGGCTCAGTATGGCCAACGGTATTTTTTGGGGCTGTAGTTAGATGCGACCAAACTCTTCCGCGTTTTTCCTGTTTACATAGGTTTATATGACCAGTGACATGAAACAAAGTTCAGTTACACAAATTGAAACGTGGCGATTTTCTATGCTATGGAAAGTCCGCACTATAATGACAGGTGTACTAACATCTTCTGCGCGCTTCGACAGTGCATTGATACCTTCACTCCTCTTCGGGCACGGCCAGGCAGGCGAATGCCCTGGTCCGTCCGCCCTATCTAAAAAAAAAAACGGTACAACTCGAGCCCCATAGTAAAACTGGGACTTTGTCATTTTTTCAGCCTAAGGCCCATGGTAAAACTGGGACTGTGTCATTTTTCCGCATGAGGCCCATGGTAAAACCACACTTCCAGGAGGGGCTGCCGTCTGCCTCCCAAGCCGGCCGAGAGCGCTCCTCGTCGAGCACGGCCAGGCGGGCGAATGCCCTGGTCCGTCCGCCCTGTCTTTTTAAAAAAAAAAAAAAAAAAAAAAGGTACAACTCCGAGTGAAGGTATCAATGCGCTGCCGAAGCGCGCAGAAGGTGTTAGTAGGGTTATAGTGCGGACTTTCCATAGCATAGAAAATCGCCACGTTTCAATTTGTGTAACTGAACTTGTTTCATATCACTGGTCATATAAACCTATGTAAACAGGAAAAACGCGGAAGAGTTTGGTCGCGGCGGCACGGTGGTGTAGTGGTTAGCGCTGTCGCCTCACAGCAAGAAGGTCCTGAGTTCGAGCCCCGGCGCTGGCGAGGGCCTTTCTGTGCGGAGTTTGCATGTTCTCCCCGTGTCCGCGTGGGTTTCCTCCGGGTGCTCCGGTTTCCCCCACAGTCCAAAGACATGCAGGTTAGGTTAACTGGTGACCCTAAATTGACCGTAGGTGTGAATGTGAGTGTGAATGGTTGTCTGTGTCTATGTGTCAGCCCTGTGATGACCTGGCGACTTGTCCAGGGTGTACCCCGCCTTTCGCCCGTAGTCAGCTGGGATAGGCTCCAGCTTGCCTGCGACCCTGTAGAAGGATAAAGCGGCTAGAGATAATGAGATGAGATGAGTTTGGTCGCATCTAACTACAGCCCCAAAAAATACCATTGGCCATGCTGAGCCTAGCTACATTGCTAACAGGAGTAACAGCACGTCTGACTGACTGGGAGGTCGCGCAAAACTCGGAGAGGCACGGAGCAGCTCGTCTCAATTCAGAGAAGAACATATTTCATTATGGAAGTACGGTGGACTGTTCCTTTAATGGCTAACCCGATTTGCAACCTCGTGTGGCACCTCGAAATATTAACCAATTTTTCTGAAATGTTGCTTGTTGCCTTCTTTTAGTCTATGTAAAAAATGGTAGGGTGGTCGGAATGTTTTGGTAAAAAAAAAAAAAAAAAAATTTTTCCCATACATTTCGGAACCACCCTAATGTATATTTAAAATGGCCGGTCACAAACAAGTGGGGGGAACAACCCCTTTGCACAAGCCTAGTCTGTACTGTCGTGTTCTAAACTATTAGCCAGCCTTGTCTCGAAGTTTATACTCCAGGTCCATCTTCCAGTTTCCTAACAATAGTGTTCCTACTGCTTGAACAGGAAGTGTTCACAGTGTGCTTCCCGGTCCATGTTAAGTTTTGTACATGCCTCTTACAAAGCAGGACAGCCAATCAAACATCTACCACACCTTTAAAAAAAAGACCTCCGTAGCTTCTGCTGGCTCTGTTTAAGGAATCGACGACGAGGGGGCTTTGAAATGAAAAAGATTTCAGACGCCATGTTTTTGGGACGCCAGGACATACCGTGCTGGGCAGCTGGAGGCCGGTGTCAATCATAGTCATGAACTCGTCGTTCAAACTGGACTCCAGGCTGATGATGTCATCAATTACGCCATCGATCTGTGTATTAAGTAAAAAAAGAAAACCATTATAGGTTAGTTGAGAAGAAGAAAAAACACCACCACCACCACAAACTACAGCTGCTTTACATGAAAACATAAAAAGGTCCTTGAATTGGTCCCCGTCTGAGCTGAGTCATACAGCTTCGAGGTCTAAAATAAACACAAAGTGCAGCACTTTTATGGTGACACACCATCCACCCTGCCATGAGACATACAGCAGGTCATTTCAAACATCAGCTAAAAAGATGTTCATGTTGGTTTTCCATTAACCTCAGAGACAGTGTGTACTTCAACGTGTGGCTCTGCAGCAGCCTGGGTAAAGCACACACACACACACACTGAATGGTTAAGGAGTCGCCGCACATCCAAGTGGAGCTTTAATAACCAAACCCACGGAGTGTACAGGCACTCATTGGGCTCTCAGTGTGATATTTACCAGCACAATGTGGTACTGAACGGTGAGCGCACGAGAGAGGCTGGCCGATTTCACGAGGACGTGACAAAGCATGCTATTGTCTTTACAGAGGGAACTGAACACACTGCTAAAGGAACTAGACCTACTGCTGCTCTGTTAATAGAACAAAAGTGCACTAGAGTGTTGATCCTTTCATGGCTCGAAACTGGGTGCATTTAAAGATTAAGCTGGCTCGGTTTTGTATGTGGACTATTAATAAGCAGGTCCGACTTCCTCACGGTCCGAGACGTCGGACTTGTCATTAGTAGGTTGTGAAATTTTCAGCAAAGCCACTTTTTTACTTCGTCAAGGAGTGGTTTTACTTGTACTCGATTATCTAGCCTTAAAGGAACAGTCCACCGTATTTCCCTAATGAAATATGCTCTTATCTGAATTGAGACGAGCTGCTCCGTACCTATCCGAGCTTTGCGCGACCTCCCAGTCAGTCAGACGCGCGGTCACTCCTGTTAGCAATGTAGCTAGGCTCAGTATGGCCAACGGTATTTTTTGGGGCTGTAGTTAGATGTGACCAAACTCTTCCGCGTTTTTCCTGTTTACATAGGTTTATATGACCAGTGATATGAAAAAAAGTTCAGTTAAAAATATTGAAACGTAGCGATTTTCTATGCTATGGAAAGTCCGCACTATAATGACAGGCGTACTAACACCTTCTGCGCGCTTCGGCAGCGCATTGATACGGAGCTCAGATATCAATGCGCTGCCGAAGCGCGCAGAAGGTGTTAGTACGCCTGTCATTATAGTGCGGACTTTCCATAGCATAGAAAATCGCTACGTTTCAATTTGTGTAACTGAACTTGTTTCATATCACTGGTCATATAAACCTATATAAACAGGAAAAACGCGAAAGAGTTTGGTCGCATCTAACTACAGCCCCAAAAAATACCGTTGGCCATGCTGAGCCTAGCTACATTGCTAACAGGAGTGACCGTGCATTTGACTGCGTCTGACTGACTGGGAGGTCGCGCAAAGCTCGGATAGGTACGGAGCAGCTCGTCTCAATTCAGGTAAGAGCATATTTCATTATGGAAATACGGTGGACTGTTCCTTTAAGCTACTGCAGATTTTTTAAATGGTTGCTAAATATGTGCATGTCCCAATATCACCATTTCACAACTGGTGGAAATTTCAACAGCAACAAGTAAATCAGTACCTTTTTTTTTTTTTAAGAATTAGTATGGAGACAAAAGTAATGACTCATAGCCAAGTCATCTATCTGATAACGGTGCTCATTAATGATGCAAATATGAACGTAACCATCACTAACAGCACAAGCCTTTTTTTTTTTTTTTTTAAAAAGTCGGACATTGCATCCAGTATGGATTTGCATAAACATTTACGGTCATTTTCTGTCAAAAGCAATCGTGTGTAATATTTAATTTAATATCAGTGTGTACACTTCTTACTTTTCACACGGTCAGCTCATACTTTTGCTCTGTGTATTTACAGATTATACACCGTTTGTTTCGGCAATACACAGATCTTTCTGGTTTAGCCACGCCCCTTGTGTGATGTGGCTCCAGGGACGCTGTGTCACGGCTGACCCCGCCCTCTGAACCCACCTTCCTAACAAGCTGGGATATCTGAAACGATTTCACTGTCCTGTACTTCTGTATCCATGTTCGGAAGCCAGGATTTGCAGTTTGAGTAATATGATGATTGTATAATAAAGACACGAGTGTTTTACTGGGAAATACGCCACTTGTATTTTTCAGATGAGCTCCATCATGGAGAACCAAAACCATGACATAAATCTCTAATGTGTCACTCGTGAGGAAATCGATGAATTGTTTTGATAAATTTGGGGACTTTGTTTGTGAACGTACCGATATAATAAGAAAATCACATGTTGGCTTGAAGATATGAAGTTTATCTTCTCGTGCTGAAAAACTCACATTTTTTCATCCGAAATACATCACGGAACTGAGTGACATATTTAAATAATATTGGTTGGTGTTGAGTGGTACATCAGATATATTCCATTCAGCTAGCATGATGTTGAACAAGTCAAAAAGACAAGTAGCTGAATGGAATATATATCTGATATACCACGAAAAAAAAGCCAGACAGTATTATTATTATACATATTCCTTTTAGGTGCTCAACACGTCTTTCTCTTTCAAAATTCTCTCAAAATCTTCCGTATTTAACGAAGCAAACCTGGCGGCCATGTTTGTTTACAAATTGTCGATGCGCCGAAGTTTTACGTCATGTTGTCTGGACAACCATGCAATATCAAACAATATTCAACGCTCATTCTCCATTGGGTAGAGTGACATAATACACATAGGATAAGCGATATGCTAACAATATTGCATGCTATCAAACCAAATGAATGAAACCCGCTAGAAAGGAATAGAACATGTTTTTATTCCATCAAAAAAAAAAAAAAAGGGGGGGGGGGGGGGGGGGGGGGGTGTCCTGTATGTATAATAAAAATGTGTTATTTACCAGCTGGGAGGTCCGTATGGTGAAATACCGTGACCGAGGTCTTGAAAGTACTGAGCGAGGCCCTCTGGGCCAAGGTCAGTATTCAAGGCCGAGGTCACGGTATTTCACCATAAGGACCGACCTTAAGCTGGTAAATAATATTTATTTTCTTTACCAAATTCTAACAGAAAACAAGAGCGCCCGAACGGGAAAACCGAGCCGAGCCGCCATTTTGAATCCTCATTCACGTCTGTAATGCAAATGGCTTCCTCCTCGGTATACAAGTGCACTTCCATGGCAGGAAAAAACTACATTTTGCCGCCTATGTAGTCCCCTATTTATACAAAATTGAGTCATTCAGGATTCAGCCATGTTTTTGCTCGGCGTCAGCAACAGTTACAGGTTTTTAGCTTTCTCCTGAAATGTTTTCTTTTATTTCTTCTTCCTCAGGGTAGTAAAACTCGCTTTCGCTGTGAACACTGTCGTTATCGCTATCCATGCTGTAAAATTAATGCTATTCTCCTGAGAAATGCTGGCAAAAATTTATAAGATTTTTGATAATCTTATAAATAAATCTTATAAAAAAAGACAAATGTTGACAAAAAACGCGACTATATTATTTGTTGTTGTGAACGAGCGGGTCGCCAGAGGTCCGTAACCGGGGTCCGTACCGTAGGATACGGACCCGCTCACCAGCCAATCGGAGTGCAGGATTTGGACCGTGAAAAAAATAAATTCCCGATATTTCACTCCAATGATGTCACTCCCAGTGTTTTCCGCTGTCTAGACGCATGTTGTCAAAATGGTGAACCGGTTCAAAATGAAAATTCTTTTGATTAACTTGCTTTTTTTGTGGATGTGTCGATATAATATGAACAGATTCACCACTTGAAGATAAACTTCATATCTTTGCGCCACCCTGTAATATCCTCTATGAACTTGTGAAATGCAAGTTAAAATCTGATTACCGTATTTTCTGGACTATAAGCCGCTACTTTTTTCCTAGGTTTTGAACCATGCGGCTTATACAAAGGTGCGGCTATTCTGTGGATTTTTCTTCCACCGCTAGGGGCGCTCTAACCGGAAGTAGAATCAAAAATAAGATAGACGGAAAATCAATGCAAAGAAGAATTAGCAGATCTTTAGCAGATGGAACACGCACGACAAATTACTAACTGGTAATTATTTTCAAATCCAGCGAAGATGATTAAAGTGACTTGTGGTTTCAAACACAGGAGAAATGAAGGTAAATAAATACCGGTTATTTTCTCTTGGTTCTGTTCCGTTTTAATCAGCAAAGTTGCTGCCGTGTTAAAAGGCGCTGTTCGGAAAGAATCTGTTCAGGTACATACATGTACATTTACAGTACAAAATCGCTCTGTACATGCAGTAAATATCAACATAGATATCTGCGGCTTATAGCCCGGTGCGGCTTGCATATCTTTTTTTGAATTTTTTTTAAAAAATAGAGCGGATGCGGCTTATATACAGGTGCGCTCTATAGTCCAGAAAATACGGTATAAACCTGCAATTCGTTTTAACAGGGGGAAAAAAAAAAAAAACCTACAAATCCATAAATCAGCAAGCACATTCGTGTAAAAATGCCACAAATACGTAGCCGAGTAAACTAAACCCACCCGCCTAGCGGCCAAAAATATTTTTAGTCTGGCTTGCCAGGCTAACAAATACGTGCATCAGTTGTCTGCTACAGAATTAAATTCTGTAATAGGATCATTTCAAAATACTACCCTCTAAGCCTTCTTAGGATCGCAGTAATCTCTGATTACGATCCACAGTGCTACGTGGAACACGACTGAGCAGTTAGAGAAGTTTTCAGTTCCTGTTCTTTAATAGGTCGTAAAAACCCTGACCAGGCCACAGTTTCCCTACCTACATCCCTAGACATTATTCAGCAAAGTCTACAAACACAACATGCATTCAGACATGCGTTCAGTGTCGAGTTTGTAATTAATATTGAAATCGTGCTCAGACCTCAGCCCTGTTCTGTTCAGTCAGTGAAGCAAGCTGAGAACTACAGAATACTACCAGTCCAAAAACTTGTGTAACGCTTATTTAATTAAAGCGTATTGTTCCTGTAAAGTCCGCAGAAATGTTTATTTTTGCGCACAAGGACACTGGAAAAGACTGAAGGCAGGATCGCATTCTTAGATATTGCTCATTATGTACTGTATATAACTACGAACTCTAGGCCATTATTAAAAAATGTTCTGTTTCCGGTCCACCGGCCAGGTGAGTGCCGTTTGTGCGGGTGAAATTTTTTTTTTTAAACGCCGGTTTTTCGACATTTTTTTTCGGGCTCGTAAATCTAAAATCGAACTTGACATTTCCGCATTCCCAGGGCTTTCCACTAAGGCTCATACTAGCCAGCCATGACAAATAAGTAGCCGGGGGGAGGTAAACACACAAACTCCTGTGCATGCAGTTCCCAGAGTTAAATGTATTTTCCACAGACCATTTATTTATTCACTTTACTCAAATACAAAGTAAAATAGCAGTAAATCTTCTTTCTTTTCTTGCGTATTGCATCATGAGGCGTTCCTGGCTTGTAAATCTCTTATTTTCGGTGCATGACACATTCACGCAGCTGAGTGCACGCGCACACCGCATGTCGGGGCGCGGATGAGTTACTCTCCCTTGATCAACGGTTCAGTTTGACATTGTCAGTCCATTAGATAAACATTTTATTAAAATCGAAAATTAATATTTAGAGCCTGTGGGCTACAAAAATATAGTCATTAAAGTAGCCGGCTGGACTTGATTGTGTAGTTGGCTGTATGGCCGGCAGCCGGCGTTTGTGGAAAGCCCTGTCGAATCAGCTCTGCGCATGCGCCGTGCGGCACAAAAAAATGGCAGCCACCATGAAGGAAGGAGATCCGGAGTTTTCAAACATTTGCTTAAGTCTGAAATCGCAAAATGATATTCTAGCGAACAACAAAATAAAGAATCAGAAAAACAAATCATTCAGTGATCATTTTAATAGTGTAATTTCATCCGAACTAGGCCGAACTGTCGATTTAGAACTACAAAAAGCCCGAGTGTCAGACATTTTAAGTACCTTTGTAAAAGTTTTGCAAATGTTGCAGTCAGCATTTAAAGGAACAGTCCACCGTACTTCCATAATGAAATATGCTCTTATCTGAATTGAGACGAGCTGCTCCATACCTATCCGAGCTTTGCGCGACCTCCCAGTCAGTCAGATGCGCTGTCACTCCTGTTAGCAATGTAGCTAGGCTCAGCATGGCCAACGGTATTTTTTGGGGCTGTAGTTAGATGCGACCAAACTCTTCCGCGTTTTTCCTGTTTACATAGGTTTATATGACCAGTGATATGAAACAAGTTCAGTTACACAAATTGAAACGTAGCGATTTTCTATGCTATGGAAAGTCCGCACTATAATGACAGGCGTACTAACACCTTCTGCGCGCTTCGGCAGCGCACTGATATCTGAGCTCCATATCAATGCGCTGTCGAAGCGCGCAGAAGGTGTTAGTACGCCTGTCATTATAGTGCGGACTTTCCATAGCATAGAAAATCGCCACGTTTCAATTTGTGTAACTGAACTTTTTTCATATCACTGGTCACTGACTGACTGACAATTACGTAACTTACGTTGTCCTCGGAGATAGTGTCGCAGACAGTGTCTGCGTAGCCCCCCCACCTTCGCAGACGCTCTGCACGCACCTCCCAAAAATTGTGACCACCGCAGAAGCCTCGCAGACAGCGTCGCAGACAAGAGGGCTCTGATTGGTCCACTCTACATCCGCTGTACACGCACTTCCGCTTCCCTACTTTCCCGGTTTGGTTTGTTTTCACGACCGCCATTTTTAAAAACACGAGCGAAGATGGAGCAGCACGAAGAGCGGTTGATCGAGGAAGTGAGGAAGTACGGACATCTATACGACTCCAGTTCTAGTCATAAGTAACCGGAGGATAAACACTCCACTAACCACACCCACCAACTACTCCTAGCGATTTCGCGACTTCGCGCCCCCTTGCATTGTGGCGGTGAATAACATCGCGCACGCCTATTACTCCCCGCTCAACAATAAATTACAACTGTCTGCGAAAAGCTGTCTGTGAAAGCCTTGTCGCAAGAGCATGCAGAGGCCCTTACTGTTTTCTTCTCATACTTATACTTCCTGTGTTTCATGGACTCTAACAGCATTTGCTTTAGTAATTTTAATACAGAATTTACTTTGATGAAATTATAATCAGGCACTCCAACGCCCCCCCCCCCAAAAAAAAAAGCCTCATCAGATCTGTGCGATTCACACAAGTCCCCCAGACAGCCGTGAAAAAGGCGGCATCTGCCAAAAGGCGCGCCGTTTGCATCCATGCAGGTGCATTACTGCCACCAACTGGGCTGGCGTGTGGAACAGGAGATATTGAAGCAGGGAACTGTATTCTTTTAGCCATTTCTGTTTCTTTTAAACACTTGATAAAGTGATATATCTGACTTGATGCGTTCCGCCATTTTGTTTTTCTCTACTCACGGTGTATGAGCTGATAGTCTGGGAATAGAGTAGCCAATCGGAGCACGCGATTGTTCATATCCAGTAAGTGTGGATAGAATAGAATTATTTTTATTATGACTTAATAAAATGGACCTTCTCAGACTTGATCACGTGACCTGAAATGGGGGGGAAACAAATCCAAAATGGCGGTCGCTAATAGCTCTACTAGTGCACCTGGTGATAGTTTGGACTCGATAAAATGACGCAAGTGTTCACGATTACTGTCGCAAATCATCTTTCAAAGTGTGTTAACAAGAAGTTGGCGAAAAAGGTTATAAATTCTTGACAGAAAATTATTTACAGTGTGTGTGTGTGTGTATATGATTTAGGATGACGGTGTGTTTGTGAAAGGCAAATTCTACCATAACAGGCATGAAACATAGGAAGTATAAGTATGATAAAGCTGCGCACGTAAAGCCAATAGGCTGCGCGCCATTATCTGCTGCTGGCTGCACTTCACTGCACGCGCAAGGATTTCCATCAGTCCAACGTAAGTTACGTAATTGGCTTTATGTGCGCAGCTTTCTGATTTAAGGCCAATTTATGCCGACAACCCAGTCCTTGCAGATGGCGTCTGCGAAGCCCCCCCTTTCGCAGACGCCATCTGCAAGGACTGGGTTGTCAGCATAAATTGGCCTTAAATCAGAAAGCTGCGCACGTAAAGCCAATTACGTAACTTACGTTGGACTGATGGAAATCCTTGCGCGTGCAGTGAAGTGCAGCCAGCAGCAGATAATGGCGCGCAGCCTATTGGCTTTACGTGTGCAGCTTTATCATACTTATACTTCCTATGTTTCATGGACTGTAACGGCATTTGCTTATTTAGTAATTTTAATACAGAATTTACTTTGATGAAATTATAAAATCAGACACTCCAACGCCCCCCCCCAAAAAAAACCCCAAAAACTCATCAGATCTGCGCAATTCACACAAGTCCCCCAGACAGCCGTGAAAAAGGCTGCATCCGCCAAAAGGCGCGCCGTTTGCATCCATGACCTTTAAGTTGGTTTGCTAACTGCCAGAAAAACCCAAAAGAAGAAGAAAATGGCGGAGCGCGTTGCTGAACCAACCAAGGACGAAATAAAAACGCGATTTGAAAACAAAACCCCCCCAAAAAACAAAAAAAATGGAGTAAAAAGTATCTTAAAAATTTTCACGATTCATTATCACATTTTTCACAAATTGCTCCTGTCATTTCACCAGTTTGTTTACATTCCAAGCGGAATTTTTTTTTGTCAGACGTTTTGTATGAAAGGTTTTTATTTACCGAATTTGCAAAAAAATAATGATCCGCTTCTCAAACTCCAGTGAATGTGGATAGAATAAAACAGCTATTCCACTCAATCTCGTCGTACATGGCTTATAGTGAACTCGGTTATAGCTACACGCCTCATCGACTATCAGCTCACGTATGACCAGATTGAGTGGAATAACAAATATTTTTCATGTACTACATGTGCTGTGCTGGATTAAGTGCCTTGTTACAAATCGTGGTGGAAGTTGCTCAAGGGAAAAAAAAAAAAAAAAAACCCAGGCAATCTCAGAGGCGTGAACTACACACCGGTGGCTGAAAATTAATTTAAAATTTATATTAACATGTCCTTTGACTACATCCCTTGATAAATCAGTCCATACATTCATTATATGCCATATTATACAGGATGAAGGATAAGCGTAGCCTGGATGGTACACTGTACCACTTTATTATAGTGCCCCATTTTCTTAAAACCTATTAAATGCCACACTGATGCCAGACATTTCTTGGAAGCTAAAACAGCCAGTGAACAGGTTTCTGCCAAAGTATGTGCAGCACCTGCTAAGCCAAAAGAAAACACGTACTGTTTAGTGAAAAGGCATGCAGAGAACTCAAGCAGAGCGTGCTACAGACTAACCAAGTCTGTTTTGTTCGCCATTGTTTTACAGGGATTTCTGGCCACTAGAAACCACATCCCGGCCAAAATAAACACGCTCACCTTTTTCACTACTGGGGGAAAAAAAAAAAAAATCATCTTTACTGAAATCTAAAACTGACACTATCGCAGGGGTCGTAAACTGGCAGAAAGCCGTGTGGATGTAGACGAAACAGTATTTCAACAGACCGAATGAGCACTTTAAACAAACATTTCAACTGAGATAATAAATGTTTGTTGGGGGGGAAAAACTAGCTGGAGCTTTAGTTTTCAAAGAACCACAGCTTTCAAGTCAGACCTTTGATGTGGGTTGTTGGAGCCAAATCGTGCATTTTTGTGAATTATTTCGCTGAACGCAGCTCATTCTATCAGAGACCTATTCACAGCACTCGAGCGCACAATTTGGATCATTTTTCACAGATTTTTCATTTTATTTACAGTGGTGCCTGAAAGTTTGTGAACCCTTTAACATTTTCTATATTTCTGCATAAATATGACCTAAAACATCATCAGATTTTCACACAAGTCCTAAAAGTAGATGAAGAGAACCCAGTTAAACAAATGAGACAAAAATATTATACTTGGTCATTTATTTATTGAGGAAAATGATCCAAAATTACATATCTGTGAGTGGCAAAAGTATGTGAACCTTTGCTTTCAGTATCTGGTGTGACCCCCTTGTGCAGCAATAACTGCAACTAAACGTTTGCGGTAACTGTTGATCAGTCCTGCACACCGGCTTGGAGGAATTTTAGCCCGTTCATCCATACAGAACAGCTTCAACTCTGGGATGTTGGTGGGTTTCCTCACATGAACTGCTCGCTTCAGGTCCTTCCACAACATTTCCATTGGATTAAGGTCAGGACTTTGACTTGGCCATTCCAAAACATTAACTTTATTCTTCTTTAACCATTCTTTGGCAGAACGACTTGTGTGCTTAGGGTCGTTGTCTTGCTGCATGCCCCACCTTCTCTTGAGATTCAGTTCGTGGACAGATGTCCTGACATTTTCCTTTAGAATTTGCTGGTATAATTCAGAATTCATTGTTCCATCAATGATGGCAAGCCGTCCTGGCCCAGATGCAGCAAAACAAGCCCAAACCATGATACTACCACCACCATGTTTCACAGATGGGATAAGGTTCTTATGCTGGAATGCAGTGTTTTCCTTTCTCCAAACAGAACGCTTCTCATTTAAACCAAAAAGTTCTATTTTGGTCTCATTCTTCCACAAAATATTTTTCCAATAGCCTTCTGGCTTGTCCACGTGATCTTTAGCAAACTGCAGACAAGCAGCAATGTTCTTTTTGGAGAGCAGTGGCTTTCTCCTTGCAACCCTGCCATGCACACCATTGTTCAGTGTTTTCCTGATGGTGGACTCATGAACATTAGCCAATGTGAGAGAGGCCTTCAATTGCTTAGAAGTTAACCTGGGGTCCTTTGTGACCTTGCCGACTATTACACGCCTTGCTCTTGGAGTGATCTTTGTTGGTCAACCACTCCTGGGGAGGGTAACAGTGGTCTTGAATTTCCTCCATTTGTACACAATCTGTCTGACTGTGGATTGGTGGAGTCCAAACTCTTTAGAGATGGTTTTGTAACCTTTTCCAGCCTGATGAGCATCAACAACGCTTTTTCTGAGGTCCTCAGAAATCTCCTTTGTTTGTGCTATAATACACTTCCACAAACATGTGTTGTGAAGATCAGACTTTGATAGATCCCTGTTCTTTAAATAAAACAGGGTGCCCACTCACACCTGATTGTCATCCCATTGATTGGAAACACCTGACTCTAATTTCACCTTCAAATTAACTGTTAATACTTAAGGTTCACATACTTTTGCCACTCACAGATATGTAATATTGGATCATTTTCCTCAATAAATAAATGACCAAGTATAATATTTTTGTCTCATTTGTTTAACTGGGTTCTCTTTATCTACTTTTAGGACTGTGTGAAAATCTGATGTTTTAGGTCATATTCATGCAGAAATATAGAAAATTCTAAAGGGTTCACAAACTTTCAAGCACCACTGTACCTGTATGCTTACGTCATTAACGAATCGTCAAAACGGTTTGTTTAATAAAAAGACACACTGGCCGCTCACAGAAGTTCTTGCTTATCCTGCCCGCTTCAAATTCAAAAAATATACACCATCTTTTGACTCGTGCACACTTTACACTGTCATACAAACTGATCGCTAATTATCTACGTCTACACAAGGACATTTCCGTATTGCTGTGTTCACACTTATACCGGTACGAAAGTGGTATAACTGTATCGATATAAAGTATACCGGTACAGTTTAGTGCATCTGTCCACGCTAGCGAGAAATGTTTGCGGTTTTCTTTCACGGAAGTTGAAATACGCGTGCGCGAAATGTTTCCGTGGTTACAGAGTAACTTCCTTCCGAGAATATGGCGGATGAAACAACGTGTGCGCGCGCTTTTTGTCATCAATGTACAGTCTGTATTTCTGGTGGTCATTTATTCAGTCGAATCGTATAAAACGCACGAGGCAGTTGAGAAAGAAACAAAGAAAACAAATCTCCCTTTCTCCCCCCTCACTTTCTCCCTCTTCCCCTCCCTTTCTCCCTCCCTCTTTCTCTGCTCCATGTAGCTCCACGGTCGTTTTGAGCCATTTTGACGTTTTATTTACAGCTTATCTGTGACGAATCTCAGTCATCCAGGTACATAGTAATCTGTGGTTGGTAGAAGAGAGCAACTGGACTTGCTTGAAGATTCTTGAAAACGTTTCGCCTCTCATCCTAAAGGCATCCTCAGTTCTGTCTGACTAACAGGGAGTATCCAGTATTTATCCTCTCATGGATCATCATAGAATCCGAATCAGAATGCTGATGGCTGCATTGTAGGTGGCTGATAAAAGATGCCATAGACACCCACCTCTGTTCAATGATGGTCGTTCCAGGTTGACAAAAATGAACGATCCTCTCTGGCTAAGATGTCTGCCAGTTTTCTGGAAGTCCTCTCATAGGGATTTCATCCCAAAGTGTGTAGAAACATATCTGTGACGAATCTCAGTCATCCAGGTACATAGTAATCTGTACCTGGATGTAATCCTGTAATCAGGGGTGCCGCCAGAAATTTTGGGCCCCATGAAAGATTAGAATTTTGGGCCCCCCAACTTTCAACAAAAGCAGCAATCCTAAAGCATTTATGGGTTGTATTGCTGCTTACCTCCTTCTCCAAAGGGGGGTTCAGTGGTTTGGTAGGGCGGAGGTCCCCCTGAGGCTGAATCTGTGCATATTTAGGGCACCCCATTAGTTATGAAACTGGTTATTAGCACTAGTTATTAGCACCAGCATAGCGTAATATTTCATCTTGTTTATCACACAAGTCAGTTCAGTTATTAAAATGGAAAAAAATGTCACTGTACAAACTGTAAAAGTGTTCTCTTGATAGGCTAATCCAACCACGTTCATACTGTTCATTTACCATTCGCTAATATTTTGAACACACATGTGAGCGATAGCTACCTTTCTTTGGGAAAACTGAGTGACCAGTTGCCTGCCTCTCTGGCCCCTCTCAGCTTTCAGCTGCCTTTCTTTACATTTTTGACAGCCACTCTTCATATTTAGCGATCATAGACTGTACGCACTCCACTGCTGGCTGGCTGGCTGCTGCACCGCGACACAGCAGCAAGTAGCGTTGCACTGATCAGCACACAGATTTAACGCATCGCGCTTCTACCAGAACTGGACCGTACCATTTCGCAAAAGGGGGAGGGTTAAATGACTATGTTGAAGAACTCAAGAAATAGACAACCTTGTTCAATTAGCTCATTTTACCAGATGGAATATTGCATTGTTATTTCAAAAGTCTTATTAAAATCATTAAAAGCATATTATCAGCCCCTTAAAGGGCCCCATGGCAGTGCTGAGCCCCTAGAATTGTTCTAACCTTTCCCCGCCTGGCGGCGCCCATGCCTGTAATGACCATCATTGAACAGAGGTGGGTGTCTATGACATCTTTTATCAGCCACCTACAATGCAGCCATCAGCATTCTGATTCGGATTCTGTGATGATCCATGAGAGGATAAATACTGGATACTCCCTATTAGTCAAACAGAACTGAGGATGCCTTTAGGATGAGAGGCGAAACGTTTTCAAGAATCTTCAAGCAAGTCCAGTTGCTCTCTTCAACCAACCACAGTTTATTTACAGCTGGAAAGCACGGGTGTATTGTATTGTATGAATAACCCGGAAGACGTAGGAATGGTTCTTTGCACTTGCGCGTTATATTTGTATCGATACAGAGCCACTTCATCTGTCCACACTACAGCAAAGCGCTACAGTACCGGTACGAAACCCATACATTTGTGGGTTTCGTACTGGTACAGTTATACCGCTACAGTACCGGTATAGTCGCTAGTGTGGACAGATGTTGCGGTACGAAAGCGTATCGGTACAAAATCCCTAGTGTGGACAGGGTGTATGATGTACAAGAAGATTTCAGTAAGAGCTCTGAGCTTGTCGTGGTTTAGAAATTACCTCCTCTTTATTGGGGCCGAGACTCAGCACAGCCAGGGGACTGCTGGGAGTGCTGCTGGCGGCTGGGGCCAGCTCGGGGGCGGAGCCTGATTGGGGCGAAGGCGACATGGCTAGCTGGCTGGCCACTCTGTTGCCGAGGGTGTGGGAGAGGTACTGCTTCACCTGCTGCCTCTGAGCCTGCTGGATGTGATACTTCGTCGGGTTTTCCAGGTGAGTCTGAACCTGAGGAGAGGCAAAATAAAAACGCACATTTCGCTTAATTTGTTGCTTAGTCACCACACTGGCTTTTCATTTTACCAAAAATGTACGTACGTCTAAAAAGAAAGAGGTGCTTTATTCATTGACCTTTTACAAGTGCGGCTAACTCGAATGTAATCTATCCAACACATGAAAATCCCATGTTTAAAGAAGCAGTTGGTTTTTTTTTTTTTTTAAGAACCTACTACCTGCAAGTTGAAGTGCAACATGGTCAAGCTTTCACTTTTAGACCCCGCCCCATGTGTAGAAAACTATACATGCTCTCTAGGTTGCCTTTAAAAGAGAAAAGTTGCAAAGCTGAGCAGCTTTGCTTTGGCTTGGGGATGGAGCTCATTTCCGGACCAGAAAAAAAACAGAAACCTAAATCAAATCAAATGTATGGTAATTTCGCAGTTTTTTTTAAAGCCTGGTTGAAATTATAGCATGACTAGAAGGTCTAGAACCACCTTTTAAACTTACATACTGCACCTTTAAAAAGAAACAAACAATGATGCCATCACTCTTAAAACCGGTCTTACAGCAGGAGTACGTAGAGTTCTTCCCATAAGCACACCTACTTTTAGCACCTCCACGGGGACCTGCGTGGTTGTCGGGCGAGCGTTGGGCAGAGACGAGGAGACGGAGATGGCGGGAGTGGAGTCAACGGGCCGAAGCTGAGCGCTGGAAGCCTGCTGCTGGGCTTCTCTCCTCTCCTGGTCCTGCGCCTGCTGCCTCATCAGCTCCTGCCTCATCAACACCCGTGAGGACATGGCAGTCGTGCTCAGGGTCACAGCAGGAGCAGCGGGGGCAACTGAGTCACTAAAGGAGAGGGTGGGGGGAAATAATAATAATAATAATAATAATAATAATAATAATAATAATAGCCTGCCATCACATTACTACTCATTTTAAAGTCTGAACTAGCAATTAGAAATCTCAGGACTGTCAGAAAGCCTCCCGCTGGGCCTTGGAGCAAAACTCTTCATTCACTGCAGACGTTTATTCTCTCTCAAATCAAACAGCACTCTGAATAAAGAAATTTGGCAAATTGATAAATGTAAAAATGTACTACTAATATCAGAATCACTATTAATCCCCGGAGCGAAATTCAAATTTGCTACCAAGCTCCTGAATCAATCAGAGAAGTAGTAAACGTCTAAAAATAGAAGAAAAAATCATCTGAAAAAAAAGAATAAAGTTCAATAACTTACGCAAAAGCAAAAAGAAGTGATTTTATACAAATGATTCCTATATACGTATATTGCACCCGAGTTAAGGATACAGTATACATGGTAAGACAGTGTACCACAGTTATACAGTGGCATTGTACAGCTTGACTGCAACAGGTAGGAATGATTTCCCATCTGTCGCAGTTTCCTACCGGTTCCATTTCCTGTGTCTCTCAGTTATGCATAAAATCATCTCTGTTGATGTACTGCATCGAGTTGCAGATAAAAGGCAGAAACTGAGCTGACATCAGATCAGATTTATTTTCTAAAAGAAGTGAATATATGCAGGTCTATACACACAGACTAATGATGTGTGCTTATGTGTTTGAAAGGTGCTATAATGCTCCCCCCACCCCATTTTATTGTTTCTTACTAGTTCAAATAAGGTGTAAATATGTACATGATTTAAAAAAAAAAAAAAAAAAAAAAATCCAGAAATCTGCCTTCTCTTCAGGAGAGCTTGTTTGATTTTGGTTGATACCCAGCTACGTGTAAACGAAGTATTTATGAAAACGGCTATCTTCTCCTCCCCGTACTAGAAAATAATTCCGTTTACACAATGCTCAAAAACAACCAGGGAAGGCTGTCAAAAACATGTCCAACAAATAGAAAGCCAACCAGAGATCTGAAAGCCAAGAAGGAGGGACCGTCAGATCACAATGCTAAAAAACTCAGTTTTCCCCATAACACGGAGAAAATTCCGTTTTCCACTATTTACACGCAGGCATGAAAACTGAGTTTTCACAAATCTCCACTTTGCCCGGAGTTTTCGAAAGCAGCTGTTTTCAGTGACTGAAACCTCCGTTTACGTGTAAATGATGGGTGCAACCGCATCTCATAAAATATCCGTTTTTATAGATACCCGGCTACGTGTAAATGGGGTCTTAAGGCCTCTGCATGCTCGTGCGACAAGGCTTTCGCAGATAGCTTTTCGCAGACAGTTGTAATTTATTGTTGAGCGGGGGAATAGGCGTGCGCGATGTTATTCACCGGCACAACGCAAGGGGGCGAGAAGTCGCTAGGAGTAGTTGGTGGGTGTGGTTAATGGAGTGTTTATCCTCCGGTTACTTATAATGACTAGAACTTTTTTATAATGACTAGAACTGGAGTCGTATAGATGTCCGTACTTCTTCACTTCCTCAATCAACAGCTCTTCATGCTGCTCCATCTTCGCTCGTGTTTTTAAAAATGCTGATCGTGAAAACAAAAACCGGGAAAGTAGGGAAGCGGAAGTGCGTGTACAGCGGGTAGAGTGGACCAATCAGAGCCCTCTTGTCTGCGAGGCTTCTGCGGTGGTCACAATTTTTGGGAGGTGCGCGCAGAGCGTCTGCGAAGGTGGGGGGGCTACGCAGACACTGTCTGCGACACCGTCTGCGAGGACTGGGTTGTCAGCATAAATTGGCCTTCAGTCTCTTGTCAGTCATTTTGTAGCCACACCCCTTTACTCCACCTCAATTTCAGTCTCAAATCAGCAAGCGCCCAGAGCAGCCAGGTAACAAGCACCAAAAAAAAAAAAACCTCCAAACAAACAAAAAACCCCACATGTGCCTTGAGGGAAAAAAAAACCTTCACAAAAGAAACAAAAGTGAAACCAGAATAAACCCTCAACACTTTTTTTCAAGATGGAGTTAAAAAAAAAAAAAAAAACCCTTCACAAAAGAAACAAAAGTGAAACCAGGATAAACCCTCAACACGTTTTTCAAGATGGAGAGTTTTTAAAAATAAATAAATTTTGCCTCTGGTGAAGGGAATGAAATCCAACACAAAATTCGTGACGATGGTTAGGTTCAGGCATGTATAGAAAATCTGTATAAAATGTTTGCATTTGCAAAAAAAAAAAAAAAAAAACCCATGGTGGGTCTCTCAGCTAATAATACCAACCTGCTAGAGCTTATGAGAAATTATTACGGGGCGGGAAGACGACGGACCCAGGGACAGCGACTTCACAGTAGATGAACTGCCTCATAAAACGTTAAGAAACAAATCCTTCCCGTTTATAGTTTTAACTTTCCTTTGAAGCAGCTGAATGGCTTATCATTTAGCTCGTAATGCTATCAAGCTTGCCTGGGTGTCATGACTGTCCTTGCTATTTTTAACTCGAGCTGGAACACTGTAGGTTCTGGGGACGGAGCTTTGTGTACACGGGTGGGAATATGGAGCGGGCTCAAGGAGTTCAGCCATAACTCTGGTAAAATGCGACTGAATTGAACGAAACTGCAATATGCGTATTACCGACAAAGAATTGTGTCAAGTCTCATGAAATTCCTCCAAAAATTGTGAGAGGAGTTGATCTCAGAAGGCGAGCACCCTTCGAGGGAGGGAGGGAGGGACAGACATCGCCATGACATAATCCCTCTTCGGGCCTTTCAGCCAGCAGGGGATTAAAAATGAGAGGAGTTGATTTCAGAAGAACGTACACCCTCATGAAATTGTTAAAGTACACGTTATTTAAAATCAAGGGTCAAAACTCTGGTTAAATTTTCACAAACAAAATTAAACTGCAACATGCGTATTACCGTCATATAACAAGGCCTTTTGCCAAGCTTCGAGAAATTCGTCTAAAAATTGACAGGAGTCGATGTCAGAAGGAAAACATTCATAAAACTGTCAAATAATTTTGTTAAATCAAGGGCTGTAACTCTGGTAAACTGCGACTGAATTGATCGAAATTGCAATACGTGTATTGCCGACATATAACAAAGAATCCTGTCAAGTTTCGTGAAATTCCTCCAAAAATTGATTTCAGAAGGCGAGCACCCTTCCCTTCCAAGGACGGACGTCACCATGACATAATCCCCCTGGATGGCGTGTTGAGTCCCCGCGGCGAACGCATGATGTAAAACGCGGTGTCATTCCGTGTTCGGTTTGTAAATGGACGGCAAATTCAGACTCCTTTACTGTTGGCTGTTCCAAGACTCTTCTCGACTCTGTTCAATTCTAAATCAAGATTTTTGTTGACGTAAAAAGGTAAGGGGAGTCCGAATACCTCTTTTGAATAATTCCCTGCTAAAAGAATCTTCAGTAAGCTCAAAATTAAAAAAAAAAAAAAGCTTATTTTAGCTCGATGGTGCACAGGGCGCCAAAATCAACTCTCTCTTAGGCCAAACAAAATAATGTGTGTTTCCGGTTACCCGACCGACCCTGTAAAAAAACACTGCGACCCTTCAACTGTTTATGACCATGATAAACTATTTCTCGTGCCCGACCCTACCTGCTTGGCAGCCACCTGGCGAGTCAAACGAGAACTGCTAGGGCGTGTCATATAAACCACTCGATATTTGCCGAAAGACACGAGGCCCGTCAGGAGTAAATTGACAACCAACATGCACCTCCCTCTACCCCAGCCCTTTCAAACCAGCACGGGCACGGCCTGGTAGGACGGTGCCTCGGCCAGTCATTCGCCACCGTGCAAGCGCTGCTCAGGGACTTAAGTTTTGATTTCATCCATGGCTCCAGCCCACCTTTAAACGCTTATAACTCGGACACCGACGGTCGCAGCAAAGCCAAATTTCGTAGGCATTTCTAGACAGGGGTCACCGTTAGATGCAATCGAATACACAGCTGAACAATGCTGCGCATTCTTGCTAGTGTTACAGTGATGATTATCTTAGATTTTTAAGTAGAAAAACTGGCCACCCTTGTGTTCATGCCTCGAAGGATCGGATGTAAATGACCGCTTGCACATGCGCAGTATATTTCATCGATTCTTCCGGGTGCCTATAAAATGGAGGTTCGCCTCGGAACAAAAAGCGACACAGTGGACAGAAATGTTTGCTTGTCAAATCAGCCTATTGCAATGCAAAAGATATTCACAACAATTAAAGGTCCCATGGCATGAAATTTTCACTTTGAGGTTTTTTAACGTTAAAATGAGTTCCTCTGACCTTCTTAAGTCACCCCAGTGGCTAGAAATGTCATAATGTGTAAACCAAACTATGCCCACCCTTTGTCAACATTTGAGAATGGCGCGTCAAAAGGCTCTTCCCTTTACTACGTCAGCAAGGGAGATGATCCCCACGCCCCCCCTCTGGATTGCCCACCCAGCTCAAAAGTTGCCACCGTAGATACGTCACTTCAATTTTGTAGTGAGGAGACCATAGAGGACACAACAACATGGCACCACCCAAGCGAGTGAAACATGGAAGTTGCGCTGTACATGGATGTGACAACACAAAGGAGTCTGTTTTTACTGCCGACGGGAGAGCCCCTGAAGACACAGTGGCTTAATTTTATTTACTCCAATAACACGCCGTCGAGTCTACCCAAGACGGTGAATGTTTGTCGGAAGCATTTTCCTGATGAATTTTTCCACAACTTTGGACAGTACAGGGCAGGTTTTGCACATCAACTGTCACTGAAGCCTGGGTCCGTACCAAGCATCCCTGCCGCATCAGCAACAAACACCGAACAAGTAAGTGTATAACTGTTAAGTCGTTTTGCCGTGTTTTAAAATCGGTGCGTTAGCCTTGCAATGGCTACATTAGCTGTGCAGCTAACCGCTTCCTGCAGTTAGCCAGGTACTCTGCGCTACAAAACTAAAGAGCATGCAGCATGCTCTGTTAAACTGAGTTTAGTCTGGAAATTGACTGTAACTTATGAGCTTATGTTTGACTATTGCTCCGCAATGCATGTCTTCTGTTGGATAAGCGCCATGTTGCTGTAGTTGCTGCTTCTATCCTCTTTGGTTATGGAGTGCGTGTTCAAGCCTAGGGTATTATACGTTCGTAAACTACCACTCCGAACACTCTCTCTCTGTCTCACGTTGAGTTTACGAAAGGAGTCCGAGGGAGAACGGGGTTGTGTCTTAGCAGCGTGGCTACAGGCGCTGATAGCAGCGAGTATGTGTGCGCGCAGCTTGGTCAAGCCCCTCCCCCCACTGCCCGCCCCCACCCTCTACCCTTCCCCGCCTCCATGCTTCTCATTAGCAAAACTACGCACTGGGAAAAGGGCTGAAATGGGGCTTTCTCCCAGGAGGCTATATCTACGTGCCGAGGGTTCATTTCGAGAAAGGCTGCGGATATAACATCCGGAAACCTCCACGAGCCCGTTTAAAGCATCAACAAACCACCATGCCATGGGACCTTTAAAAATATTTCCAAATAAAGAACTATAGAGTAACTACAACATTGTTTCCTACAACAAATCACACAGTTCTGACATTCTGGGATCAGTTGCAAATGTTTAATGAGCATTTTGCAAAAAAAAAAGTTTTCAAAGGAAACTTCTCACTTTTTCCTACCTACCCTAGAAAATGTGTCGTAAACTTTTGGGATAAACAATTTTTTTTCCCTACCTACCGACCCTATTTTGAAAACCCAGGAAACACATTATTTGGTTTGGCCCAAACTCTGTGTGTGTAATCGAGAGGCCTAGATGTATCTGTACAAATATTTGAATTGTGCCAGTTTGGTAAATCCGCTTTGACAGGTCGATAACTAAGAAGGAAAAAAAAAAAAAAAGGGGGGGGGGGGGGGGACGACGACAAACAAACAAACAAAAAACCCTGCAACCTAAGTGAAGAAAATTTCGTTGACTTGATTTTTCAAGGGAAAAGAAAATGGAGAATATTTTTCAGAACCCAGGAGGAATCCTGTGAGCCCAACGTTCTGCGTTCTGGCTGCCGCTTCTCACCAGAGCTTTTTTTTTTTAATTTCTTTTTCTATTTTCATTTTATTATTTTTTTTTCCTGTGTGTTTGTGTAGTTTGATGTTTGAGTGTTTTTGTCCGCCGGTTGTGGTGTAGCTCCGGATCTAGTTTTGGGCGTCGGTTCCCTCCAGGCCTTGGTTCGCTGTGGATGATGCCTGCACTCCCAGCTGTGGACTGCATTGAGCTCGTTGCTCATTTTACATCGTGGTTGTCCAGCGCTCTGTGCTTTAGTGCTTGACGTGATGTTCCGAGCGATGTTGCTCGGTGGCGTCGCGGTGGCTGTGCAGGTGGTTTGGGACACACCAGCGCTCTGCGTGGCGGAGCTTCTCTGCTCGCTTTGTGGATCCATGGCGTGGTGTTCGAGCGATGTCGCTGACGGCGTCACGGCGGCGGTGCTGGAGATGTGGGACTCGTTTTCGTGCGCCTTTTGGTGGGACTGTGGCTGCTACACCACGGGAATTACATCCTGACCCCTACTTGGTGGACTTTTTACTTTTATTTATTTATTATTTATTTTCCTTGTCTATAAATGTAAAGCGTCCTTGGGTTTCTTTAAAGGCGCTATATAAACTTAACTTATTAACTATAACGTTACAAAAATACTATACTCCTTCAGTTAAAGAAAAAAAAAGGAGCACAACTTGATGATTAAAAAAAAAAAGGGCACTTTATAACTGTTTCGAGATTGCGAAGGTTTTCCTACAGACTCAAATCAAGGCACTCCAGTCTAAACACACACCCCTCGACTTCCTCCAGCTACAGTATCCTCACTTTCGCTTCACCACTCGCTAATGCTGCTCGTAATCTCAATTAGGAGCGACACTAAGTCTTAATAATCTTCTACAAATCTCCCATCTCATATCTTAAGTTCAAAATAAACAAATTAGGAAACTTATGACCTTCTGGCCATGCCTTTTCTGGATGCGCTGAGCCAATTACAATACAATGATGGCTTGCTGTCAAATTATAGGCTTCTACGTGAAGGAATGACCACAAACACCGTTTTAAACAGCTTTATGATCTCAAAGCCAACATGGCCCACCTGGACTTACTGTAACAGGATAAACTGCCAAACTAATCTGGAAACCCAACTTCCTAAAACTGAACACAAGACCAATTCATTAGAATAAAATATAAAAACAGAGAAAAAAAAAAAATCCCACACAAGTATCCAGTGTGTCGAATTTCCTGTAAAAACCCCACGTCTCTTTTCCCAATAAGGCCGGCGTTGTGCTGAGTCACTGTGGGAAGTCCCAGAGATTTAAAGCAGCCAAGGGCAACAACAACAAGCAGCAGCAGCAGCAGATGTGCTCACATGCTCAGTGAAGAAGCATGCGAAGCCGGACAGCAGCGTGGCATTCGTTCTGCACGGCTGTGAGAGAGTTCAGACCTCGCGACTTTCCGAAACACGTCTTTGACCTTTGAAAGGTGTCTCGTCATGCAATACTTGGGTCAATCAGGTGTAAGCAAATCTTCGGTTTCAGGCAAAAATTCCTCACTGGGGTAGGGCTGTTTTTCTAAGGAGGGAGTTGCGTTTCAAACTTTAGGCTTTGACAGAATATGGAGTGAGCTGCTCGTGTCTTCACTACCAACATTACATCAACACATGGGGCAAATAAATAAATAAATAAATAAAATCCCTGCTACAATCAACATTTAATTATCATTTGGCTTTAAAAAGGAAAAAAAAACCCTTAGTGAAAATCAAACAACTGACATGTCAAATAGCGCAAATACACTCCCCCCCCAAAAAAAAATGCTGCTAAAAATCTTAAGGGGTGTTCACACGGCACATATTTGCATCGATGTATTTTGTTGCGATATACCTTACACCGGTGTAAATTTTGTGGAGCGTTCACACGTCACAAACCTGCTTACTAGAGAGAAGCGTGTTAGCACCGGTGCAGTCCCACTTGCGTTCACACGGCAGTTTTTGCGACCGTGCTATACGATAGTAATAATGCGGAAATTAAATATGCGCATGCGTGAAAATGTACTTCCTTTTCCCGGTTGTCATGGCATCACCAAGCGCCGGGAAAACAACGTGGATGAAGACACCAGTGTTGCCAGATACTTCTGACGTTTTCCAGCCCAAAATATGTTCAAATCCGCCAAAATGCACTTAAAACCGCCCAATCTGGCAACACTGGAAGACACGCAGTTCTGTTGTTGTTGATATTCGCCATTTTGGAAGCGCAAAATACCAGGATGCAAGTTATGCAATGCCCGTATGTAATAGGGCTGTAACGATACACCCAACTCACGATTCGATTCGTATCTCGATTTTTGACCCACGATTCGATACACCCACGATTTTTTTAAAAATGTTTTTTTAAAGTAGTAAATTTGACTTATTAACATTTACTTACTTACATTAACTATTTAATAACAAATAATTCAGACCACTGCAGAGAATGAGTAATATGTATGCAAAAATGAACAAATGTATATCCAAAGATTATTATTTTGAGAAATAAAACACTGTTGAGCCGGAAGCGCTGTTTTTTTTCAGTTCTGAAAAAGTCATTTTTCCAAATTGTGTAAATCCGTTAAGATTTTTTTTTGGGGGGGGCTCTCTCACTGTCTCACTCTCATAGGGCCAATGATTTTCTGTGATCGCGGAAAACAGATGGAAATTACGGAATTTTTATAGTGAAACGTTGCTCGCGTGTCAAAATGTAACTGCCGCAGAAGGCTTTGCCCAAGCAGACATGCCTTCAGTGTTGCCAGATATTGCTAACGTTTTCCACCCCAAAATATGTTCAAAACCAGCCAAAAAGCACCTAAACCTGCCCAATCTGGCAACACTGCATGCCTTTCCGGTCAAGTGATTGTGATTGGCTTGTGGCACACCTAGCCAGCCAATGAGCTGCTTGTTTACAGATTCGCTCCCCGCGTCGCAACCAGAATGGCGACCGCTTAAAACAAATGAATGCTCTGCCAGTGGCGAGTGTGGACGTTGCGTAACTCGCAGAAGATTGTCGCAGGTCGGCGAAAAAACGACTTACTAATAGATATAAAAAAATAAAAGTAATTTAAGTCAGTTTAAAATGTAATTTAAATAAAAAAGTATTCATAAATTGAAGTTTGGAAGCACCTCTGTTCTTGGGCTGAGGAGAAGTTTGAAAGGGTGTACCGCGATTCTGCCTTCTTGTATCGCGATACGGATCGTGGCTCTGCGTATCGCGATTTCGATTCGCATATTGTTACAGCCCTAGTATGTAATGAACCCTCCTCACGCGTAGCGAGTCTACCCCTGTAGCGTTCAGATGTCCCAATTTATATCGGTGCTGCCCCGTAAACTAGCATTTACTCCGGAGTAAATTTCTTAAACCACCTCCCGAGCAGGGTTAGATTTGCACCGGTTTAAGCAGCTTTCAGGGGCTACACCGGTATAACTTTGTACCGTGTGAACGCTCTACCGGGGCAGCCCCGGTGCTACACCGGAGTAAAAGTTGCCGTGTGAACACCCCTTTAGTTTTACCCCAAAAGACCTGTGGATGAGATGTGAACTTTTCTAAACAGCCAAAAGAAAAATGGCAAAACAAAATTCTAGTGTGACTGACAATAAGTAGCTCCTTTTTTTTTGTTGTTGTTTAAACGGACCAAAAAGACCACATTCCTGTCAACAATCCAGCTACACAAGACCAAGCCTTGTGCGTTCACGAGTCAAAGTTCACCAGCGATGCAGTCGTTCACACAGCTGTACCATGAAAACTCAGACTCGTTTATAATTAGCCAAGCTATTCTTCATGAGAACAATTAGATCTTCCAAACAAAACAATCCGAATCAAAATCCATTGAAAACTCGGAGGATGAGTGATTTTTGTGAAAATGTGGACGGGCCATGGACGCCGCGTGATGGCAATAGCTTACCAGCCTATGGCTGTGTGAGCTAAATAAAAGTAACTACCATCATAAGTAATTAATCTTTCACATCTCGCGTCCTTTCTCCTTCCGGGAAGAGTGAATTACTTTTTCAGCTAGACAAATTGTATTCCTGGTGTTTTTTTTTTTAAACCTCGCCTGCTACGGAGTAAGCGAGGTGAGGTATTGTTTTCGGTCGGGTTTCTTTGCTTTTCTGTTAAAAATGTTACGGAAAAAAGGCTGGATCAAGCTTCATGAAACTTTCAGGATAGATGGGCATTGGTCTCAAATAGAACCTCCAACATTTTGAGGGTCATCCGGTCAAGGTCACCAAAAAAAGTCAAAATAGTTTTTGTTGTGTCTACTGCCTCATATAGAGGCGCTAGCCACTACGTCATCGTGCTGCAAGAAATGTAACAAATCGTGCAGTGTGCATACGCATACACGTGTTCTGATTAAAATGGTCAGTGAGCGTTTACAATTCGGTTCAGCATTCATAAACTGACTAGACTAAAGAAACTGCTTTCAGACATGTTTATGCTTATTACAGAGGGAAAGTGCGTTCCACTGAGCTCTAACGCTGGGCCATTTCCAGGAAATAAGAGTTTGGGTCATGGTGACCGTGTGCGCGCGTGCGCCAGCCTCAGTTCGGAGGTTTCAGTTTTGAAAACTAAGCGGTAAGAGTAGAATAATATAAAAGTACAGACACTCGGTATAGTTTACTTCTGTGATTTTTAAATAGCTCATTTTTGGATTATGCTTCATTTTTGTGGCTACTGACTCATACAATAAATATGTATACGCTGTATTTACTGTACAGACAGGGGATCAGACAATTATTTTATTTATAAGCAAGGGCCGCATGGACCCACGGAGTACCTTTTTTTTTGTGATATCTTCCTTCATATTCATCATAAGTGCTACCAGGCGAGGTTTGTTTTGCCTGACATTTTTTTGGGGGGTGGGGTGGCACGGACTTCCCCTCTGTTGAAGGGAGAACGCAAGCATGAATCCCAAATGATGGATAGATTAGATTTACTTAATTTCCTATGGAATCAATTTTGTGCCAAAATGTTCGTACAATACTTTTGAAATATCAAACAAAAACGACAAATCAAAATACAAACACAAAACAAAAAAGTCAATTTTTTTAGACTAGCAAACATTATTCGTGTAATCGTGCAAAATATCAGTCTATTACTCTTCAGAAACCTTTTATTTTTGTTCCGCGTCTTTCTCAATTTTGTTTGACGTAATTTATTTTGGCTGCGATTCCAGCTCTCGTTTGCGCTCCCTGACTTATTGCTTGCAGTTTTGGCACAAACTTCCCGTGTGGGTGGGCTGTCCAGGAATGCATTCCCATTGGCTAACTTGTGTTTGACTGACAGCTACGCTCAGCCATTCCCTACTCGGATTCTGGCGGACTGTTTGACGAGTGACCGATCCATTGACGGTAAACAAGGATCGAGTGGACTTCAGTGGCGACTATGATATTGAATTTACACTTTGTTGAATTAATTCAATATCATAGTCGCCACTGAAGTCCACTCGATCCTTGTTTACCGTCAATGGATCGGTCACTCGTCAAACAGTCCGCCAGAATCCGAGTAGGGAATGGCTGAGCGTAGCTGTCAGTCAAACACAAGGTAGCCAATGGGAATGCATTCCTGGACAGCCCACCCACATGGGAAGTTTGTGCCAAAACTGCAAGCAAAAAGTCAGGGAGCGCAAACGAGAAAGCTGGAATCGCAACCAAAATAAATCACGTCAAACAAAACTGAGAAAGACGTGGAACAAAAATAAAAGGTTTCTGAAGAGTAATAGACTGATATTTTGCACGATTACACGAATAATTTGTTTGCCAGTCTAAAAAAATTGACTTTTGTATTTTGATTTGTTGTTTTTGTTTGATATTTCAAAAGTATTGTATGAACATTTTGGCACAAAATTGATTCCATAATTTCCAAGCTTGGGATCAATAATGTTACAGCAGCAAATTAATTAGACATGTGGAAAGTACAACATAAAACAGAATTTTAAAATAAATAAAAATGCCACAGCCGTGCATGAGTAGGAGTCCAAGAGAGCAAAATGAGCAAGCCCTGCTCTACAGTATGTGGGATCCCCATCAAACCAATCATCTGCGTCTGTAAGCTCATGTATGTGGAAGAGGGCTGATACACAGCAGCACAAAGGAGATAGTCGGAGATTGACTGACGTGTATACACTAAACGTCTTTTTTTTCTGCATTTGGCAGTCTATTATTTATTAAAGCCCAACAGTGGTTCTGTGGCAGCCATCCGATCAGACCTAATAGTAAATAATTAGGCTTGGTTGTTTTTTTAAAATATTTATTTTATCGACATCTGGGTTGTTGTTTTTTGTCGTAACCATCATATTTATTAGAACGACTTACTATACATGTCCCCCCCCTTGATTTTTCCAGAGCCCGACTAAAAATCATATTGTGTGTTGTAGGTCTTCTGAATGAAGACTCCTCTGATGACCTCACAACCTCCTGGTCCCCATCAGTGTCCGCCCACATCCCTTTACACTGCATGTGTTAGTGTGTACCGAACTCACCTGGCTGTAATGGGCTGACTCTTGAGCTGATAAAAGGTGTCTGAATCAGACGTGAGGACGCCGTCCACCTCAATGTCAGCGACGATTCCTGACTCGGGTAAAAGTGGTTCCACTCTGATAAGATGAGGGGGGACAAAAAACAGAAGCACATTAAAAAGCAAGAAATTTTTCCCAACACTGAGCACAAACACAGAGGATTCTTCAGGGAAAGTCTGCTCGGGTGAGCCTAAAGATCATGAGGGCAGAAGATCACGAAGTCAGACTCGAGAATTAGCGAACTAGTTTGCACTTGATTTATAGCTGCTTTCATTCGGGGTGAACAAAATTACTTTGGCTTGGGCCCAAGACTGAAACCAGTTAGCTCACTAACAGATGAATCCTGCTTTGTAGAACGCTCACAGAATTCATTAGCATTTTCTTTTTTTTACGAAAAGGAGTGCTGAACATAACGGAGTGGGTAAGACAACCTGATTAAACTGGGTCAAAAAGATACATTACTGTGAATCCATGGCTGCATTTACTTTTTTTTTTTTTTAAATGCAGGCCCGCAACTCCTAATACTTCGAAACTGATCAGGTTTTTTTGTCATCACATCTTTTCACACACACACACACACGTCAGACCTAACCCGTGTTTACATCAGTCCCTCACTGTAATATGTTTTTCCTGGCAGCATCACCACAGTTGTAGATAGGAAAGCAAGTCTTTTGTTTTCACTGTGGTTTCTGAGGTCTTCAGCCTCTTTGTAACTTGCCTTCATGATTTTTACTTTATATTGGCATTATACACCGTCAGAAACAGGGGTACAGCAGGAGTCCAGTTCTGTCCCCCAAGGTACAATCTACACCAATATACCCTCTAACAATATACCTCAACTTCTGTGCAGACGTAGGCCGAATCCCATTTCACCCCTTGGACCAACCCCTTGGCCCTTCCCCTCCATTTTGCGCGTTCACGTGAAGGGGTAGGGGTATCCCAATCCCAGTTAACGCGGAGGGGTAGGGGAAGGGGTAGGGCTTCTGTACCCCTCCAAACGGAGATTTTCCTGGAGCTGACTCCGAACGAAGGGGTTTGAGTGATTTCCCACAATGCCATGCGGATTTCAGCGAGATTTCATGCGGATTTCAGAAAGATGGCGGTTCCCGCGGCGAAAGATTGTCATAAATGTATTTTCTCCATTATTTACGTGTTTTAAGTTGTTATCCAGAGGAAACGCGCCGCTTGATTCGCTTTTGAGCTGAGAATGAGCAGCGATTTCTGAAATCCAAGCTGCTGCTAAAAAGCTTTGGGAGTGAGTATTGTTTTCGGTTGCTTGACTGCGTACGTTTTGTTCTGTTATTCTCGCTTTTATTGTTTACATGAGTGTTCTGACACCTCATTCTGTCGGATGTGGTGCACGAAGCGCCAAAGATATCCCATTCAGTGGTGTTAGTTAACAAATCACACCCTGCCAGCAGAGATTTCTGGTTCTGCCTCTGGCTCTGACTGTAGCGGCTGGTCGCAGCCAATGACGCATTTGGTCGCGTTTTGCTAACGTAAACGCTGACGGAGGTACGCGATGACGTATGCGATCGTTGAAGGGCTATCCCAATACGTAGGAGTTGAATTTCAAGCCCTATCCCTTGTAGCTCAGTTTCAAGGGGAAGGGCCAAGGGGAAGGGCCAAGGGGAAGGGGGAGGGGTAGAAATTAGAATTGGGATTGGGCCGTAGTCTCCCCCACTAAGGCCCTGTCCACACTGCAACGGATTCAGGTGAATCCAATAAAATTGTTTATCGTTTCGGCCTGGCGTCCACACGGCACCGGCGTTTTGGGTGCCCCAAAACGAAATCTTTTGAGAACGGGTTCCAGAGTGAAAAGATCTGGCAACGGCGCCGTTGCGAAGTTGTCTGGATGAGCAGAACGGATTTGTTTACGATGATGTCACAACCACGTGCTTCACGCCGGGTAGAAGTGTAATGAACTCGATGCGAGTTGTCAACAAATCCTATAACTTGGTTCATGAAACGTGCTTACAAAATATTTTCACTGTGAATATTGTGTAATGGTGCAAAATGAGAGAGAGAGAGAAGCCCTTAGGGCAGAGTCAATCCCGCCAGCAAAAATAGGGGGAAAAAAAAAAGCGATCTCACCTCTTCAGATGTTGGTTTAAGTCCTACAATACATTCCTCAAAAAGGGCGTAGAAGGACAAATTACTCCATCAACGTGTAGCATTCAATTTATTCCGGAGCATTAAAGACGCCGCCTTCCACGTAGAATCATACGTCATCCTCGCCGCCATATTGGATGGGTCAAAGCGGAGAATAAAGATGCCTCATTCATGTGCTACGTTTAACTGTACCAACAGGTTTGCCGTCCAAACGAGATCACATGGGATTACCTTTCACAGGTGAGACTGGAAAAATACTTTTCATTGTATTTGGTCATTATAATGTAATTTTACGAACAGATTTTTCTGACTTTGTGGCTAATATGAAGTCTCGCGCATAATAGTTTATGCGCATGCGTCCTTACTTCTATTGTTCTGCTGTCTCCGAAGGGACCGTCTTACAGCGCCCCTAGAGGTGTGGCATCTGTATTGCATCGTTTTCAGCAAGCGTTGCGTTGCCATATGCACCTGATATTTTACTGATCCATTGCCCATGTGGACGCGATATTTTTTTTAATAACATCTCGTTGCCGTTGTCATGTGGATGTAGCCTAAGACTGTACGGTGTTACCCTAATAACAAGCCATGGGTAACACAGGAAATCAAAGTTGTCCTCAACAGGAAGAAGGCCGCCTACAGGAGCAGGGATAGGGAGGCGATGAAAGCAGCACAGCAGGAGGTGAAATGCTGCGCGAGTGAAGCTAAGGACAGCTACAGGAGAAAGGTGGAGCAGAAGCTGGAGAACAGCATGAGGGAGGTGTGAAAACCATCACAGGCCACAACACAAAAGACCAGAGTCGTAGGGGGGACCGTGGAGAGGGCGAATGAGCTGAATGACTTCAACCAGGTCAACCAGTCCACGTTCCGCCCACCCTCCCCCTCACTGCAGCCATCTCTCCTTCCCTCAACACACCTCCCCCCAGTCATCGCAGCAGCCCCCTCCACCTCAACACAGACTCCTCCATGCATCACTGCAGACCAGGTCATAGGTCAACTGAGGAAGCTTCACCCCAGGAAAGCAGCAGGCCCGGACAAGGTGCGTCCCCGACTACTGAAGACCTGCGCTGCTGAACTGGGTGAACCACTCCAACATATCTTCAACCTCAGCCTGCAGCTGGGGAGAGTGCCCACCCTCTGGAAGACATCATGCATCGTTCCAGTTCCCAAGAAGAACTGGCCCGGAGAGCTGAACGACTTCCGACCGGTGGCACTCACTTCACATCTGATGGTGTTGGAGCAGCTCTTCCTCAGCCCTCAGGTGCAACACGCCCAGGACTGTCTGCAGTTTGCGTACCGGGCAGGTGTTGGTGTGGAAGACACCATCCTCTACCTGCTACACCGAGCCCACTCGCATCTGGATAAGGGAAAATGGCACAGTGAGCATCCTCTTCTTGGACTTCGAGTGCCTTCAACACCATCCAGCCCTTCAGGACAAACTGAACAGGATGCGAGTGGACCCCTGCCTGGTCACCTGGATCTCCAGCTACCTCACAGACAGGCCGCAGTACATCACGTCTGACACTGATTAGCAGCACCGGAGCACCCCAGGGCACAGTGCTGGCCCTTCTCCTCCTCACCCAGTACACCA
This sequence comes from Neoarius graeffei, assembly GCF_027579695.1. Classification (NCBI taxonomy): domain Eukaryota; kingdom Metazoa; phylum Chordata; class Actinopteri; order Siluriformes; family Ariidae; genus Neoarius; species Neoarius graeffei. The sequence goes on from NC_083578.1 coordinate 84,520,745, forward strand.
CAGACTTTTGCTACAACTCCAAGCAGTCACATTCCGAAGTTCACCGATGACACAGCCATAGTGTTGGTGTATCAGGGACGACAGAGAGGAGGAGTATAGGAGCCTGGTGAGGGACTTTGCTGTTTGGTGCAACAGGAACCATCTGCAGCTCAACACCTTGAAGGCCAAAGAGCTAGTCATTGACTTTGGGAGGTCCAGACCGAGGTCACGACCAGTTCTGATCAAGGGAGTCGAGGTGGAGGCTGTGGATTCCTACAAGTACCTCGAGCTGTGGCTGGACAGCAAGCTGGACTGGACTTGCAACACCAGGCCACCTGTACAGGAAGGTACAGAGCAGGCTGTACTTCCTGAGGAGGCTGCGGTCCTTTAACATCTGGAGGAAACTTCTGTGGATGTTCTATCAGTCCGTGGTCGCCAGTGTCCTGTTTTACACCGTGGTTTGCTGGGGGGGCCGCACATCCAAGGAGGACACATCCAGGCTGGACAAACTGATCAGGCAGGCCGGCTCTGTGGTCGGCGTGAAGCTGGACTCTCTGGTGACGGCAGCAGAGAAGAGGACTACGGATAAACTACTGAACATCATAGATGATGCCAGTCACCCTCTACACACCGTCATCAGCAACCAGAGGAGCCTGTTCAGTGACAGAATGTTCCTTCCCAAGAGCAGGACTAACAGACTTAAAAACTCCTTTGTCTCTCACGCCATCAGACTGTACAACTCCTCTCTGGGGGGGAGGAAGGGTAACAGGAGGACAGAGGACGGGAAGGAGCAGTAGCCTAGCCTGACTAAAAGCAATACTGGACAACGTGCAACATCTCTCCTGCTGGACTTTTTTTCATAACTTGAATATATTTGTATATGTAAAGACTTAATTTATCTAGAAGTTCTCTTTTTTTTTCTATTCCCTGTTTATCCTGTAATGATGCGACTGGAATTTTAATTTCCCTGAGGGAACCCTCCCAAAGGGATCAATAAAAGTTCTATCTAATCTACGGATCATTATTGGGCCTCAAGGTCCAATAATGAGCCAAAAGGTACATACACATTCACAAGCAGTATATAATTAGCAGTTATTGGCCATGAACCTGATTTCCTCCGAACGGTGCTTTTCGAGGTCCTGTACAATCGAAACTCTCAGGCGAGTGGGGGAGGGGAATCCCTGCAGAGGGTGCACGCGGTGTGCTAGTGCGAGCATGTAGCCCATAGGAAATGAATAATGTGTTGGATTAGCACTAATCCCATGTTTTGGAAAATTGAAAATGTTGTCTTGGGCCCGTCTGGGGTGTCACCGATATGGAATATGTGCATGCAGCTGTGTCGATTTGCATAGGTGAACAGACAGGCGGATGGATGGAGACAGACAAATAGACAGAGAAAGAGGCAAATGTCAAAGACAAAGGCTGAGGTAGAGAACAAAAGCAGGGCTCGACATTACGCACTGCCCGACTGCCCAGGGCAAGTGAAACATGCATTCAGGCAAGTGGGATATGTCCCCGACATGCCCGACCGGGCAAGTTAGAATGAGCATATATTACAAACTAGCACCACAAAAATTAGGCTTTTTGATCTTTTATTTCAGTTCCTAAAAGCATCCCTCACTACGTATCCGCCATTATGTCTTGGCTGTTTTCTTAGTCTCGGTTTCATTTACTGCTTTGCAAGTTATTTTATATCCCCCCGCTGTTGAAGTATGGTACGCGTACTGTTTACAGACCCCTTGTGCATGACTTCACACAGGACGTGATAATTACAGCTGGGGTCAGACAGACACCGTCTTTCCTGAAAGCAAGGCTTAATCTGTCTTCAGTATGGTTAATTTTTGTGCCGTTTCTGCTTTGTTCAAACAGAGAAAAGGCGTTAGTTACTGTCTCCTCGAGATCAAGAAAAATGTTAACAAATAGAAGCAAATGCTTCAAGAACAACGAGGAAATGAGCGGTTAAAGAATACGAGGAGAGGAACTCAGCCTGAAAACTCCAGAGAAATTCACGATTGTATTTAAAACGCATTTTACAAAGTTGGAAGTGAGGATGGAAGAGTTTGCTTAAGAACCTTGTTTTATTTTTTCTGCTCGCATTCGAGTTAGCTCCTTCATGAAGGTGTTTGATTTTCTTACAGCTGAAGCCACTTCCTTATTCGACACAGAAAACCCAGATTGGTTTCAAACAACTCGAGCATTCCAAAAAAAAAAAAAAACCCACACCACTCAGAGCAACATGCGCGATAAATCCTGAAAGAACAGAACAAACTAGGAGCAGAACACAGTCCTGTGCAAAATATTTATATTTATTTTTTTCATGGTCCGGTTTCCATCAAATCCTGCACTCTGATTGGCTGGTGAGCAGGTCTGTATCCTACGATATGGACCCCAGTTACGGACCCCGATTACGGACCTCTGGCGACTCGCTCGTTCACAAAAACAAACATGGTAGCATTTTTTGTCAACATGGATCTTTTTTTATAAGATTTATTTATGAGATTATCAAAAATCTTATACATTTTTGCCAGCATTTGTCAGGAGAATAGCATTAATTTTACAGCATGGATAGCGATAACGACAGTCTTCACAGCGAAAGCGAGTTTTACTACCCTGAGGAAGAAGAAATAAAAGAAAACATTTCATGAGAAAGCTAAAACCTCTAACTGTTGCTGACGCCGAGCAAAAACATGGCTGAATCCTGAATGACTCAATTTTGTATAAATAGGGGACTACATAGGCAGCAAAATGTAGTTTTTTTTTTCCTGCCATGGAAGTGCACTTGTATACCGAGGAGGAAGCCATTTGCATTACAGCCGTGAATGAGGATTCGAAAATGGCGGCTCGGCTCGGTTTTCCCTTTCGGGCGCTCTCGTTTTCTGTTAGAATTTGGTAACGAAAAAAATAAATATATTATTTACCAGCTTAAGGTCGGTCCATACGGTGAAATACCGTCACCTCGGCCTTGAATACTGACCTCGGCCCAGAGGGCCTCGCTCAGTACTTTCAAGACCTCGGTCACAGTATTTCACCATATGGACCTCCCAGCTGGTAAACATATTTTTTTGTTACATCATTCACCTCTAGGTTTATTTAAAAAAAACAAACAAACAAACAAACAAAAAAAAAAGCGCTGCTTCATGACAGACCGGCTGCACTGATTCAGTTACAGGTTGCCATGTCTGTATAAACGCCCTCAACCTACACACTAAACAATAGTTTTAAACTCAAACATTATCCTGTCTGGGGGTTTAAAACATACAGGTGTATAATACAACCAAAATCTATATAAAATTAAAAAACAGTACTATTCAAAAGTCTTGGCACCCTATTGTTTTCTTCATACAAACTTTGTTACAGATTTCTATTTTATGATTTCTACATTGTCGAGTAACGAACCTACAGTCAGTCAGAGAGTTCTACACAAACACACTGAACTTTACAACAGCTGCATACGTGTGAAATGGAAATAAATCAACTAAGGCAGGAAAACCATTTTGGTTAAAAAGAGAAAGAGAGAAAGATACAGACAGAGGTGGGTTCTGCCCCAGTGACAAGCCGTTGTACCTCTAAAAAGGTACAATAAATGTACTTTTTTTTCCTGAATCCAGGATCGACTGCATCCTTTTGCTATTACAGATTTCCCAAAAAATCTCCTTGTATTGGGGGCGTCGTGGCTCAGGTGGATAAGGCGCCAGCCCATAAATCCGGGGACCCGGGTTCGATTCCGACCCGAGGTCATTTCTTGGTCCTTCCCCGTCTCTCTCTCCCACTCATTTCCTGTCTTTACACTGTCCTATCCAATAAAGGTGAAAAAGCCCCCAAAAAAATCTTTAAAAAAAAAAAAAAAAAAACTCCTTGTATTCATTTCAAAGAAAGAAACATCCTCAACTTTTAATTACATCCATCTACAAACAAATAAGATGATCAAGTTCATCTCGACTCTCCTGACTACCTTTCATGATTCATGTCTCACTTGGGAAAATCAAATGGGAGTGTTTAGAGACAAATGACCAGATAAACATTTCTGAGCAAGATATCCATATAAAGCCTAGGTCACAACCGGACGTACGATTTTTTGGCCGTGCGATTTTTGGCGTTTCCCAAATCGCTGCGTTTTTTTTTTTTGTTCGTGGAGAAAGACGCACGTTGGCCGCAAGTTTGTCTTGCAACCTGAAAAAAACGTAAGCGCCCGTAGAGTTTGACATGACAAAGAACCTCTGCGGCCGGTCTGCGGCTCGAAAATCAGCACGTCACACGCGCGCCCTCCATGCGTTTTTTGCACGTAGACCGGCCGTAGGAGCACGCACGGCCGGTTGTGACCGAGGCATAATACAAATCAGATGTGAAAAAGACCGATCCGAGCTGTTTACTGAAAGGGGAAAAAAAGGGAGTGGGAGGAGAGTGAGAAAGAAAGGAAAAGTCAGTTGGCAGCGTAAATACAACCACGCTCTCGGCCCCCTTCCATGCATTAAGTTTTTAATTACTGACCAGTATGACTTTAATCTGGGAAATCAATGCTAACAAGCACTGCATGTGAAACGCACAACTCCAAATAAGAACCACTGAGACAGAGGAAAGGATGTTTTGATCTGATGTTCTCAACATTACTGACATACTGAACATTTTTACACAAGGGCTGTTAACCACATTTAAAACAGAACTAAAAAAAAAGCACATGCTGAGAAAAAAAAAAAAAAAATGAAACTGTCGAGCATGATCGCAACAAACTGTAGACTAATATCAAAACAGAGTACAGTATGAGGAAATAGGAACATTTTAGCATGAAAAAGTATTTATTCAGTCAGTCAGTACCGAATGCTTCAAGTTCACTACTTTACATCCTGGACACAATGTTTACGTGATCATCTACATCAGAGATTTGAAACTGAAACACATCCAGTGTGTTTTGGTAATGTCATTTTGGAAAATGACATTACAGGGGTCTTCGAGTTACTTTAGTGACTTGTCTGGTCACTTGAATGGAATGAGTTTCATATAAACATCAATCTAAAAGAAGCAGGCTTATAAATAATCACAGCCTGGGCCGAATGTGTTCAGTCAGTGGAAAGTTCAGGAATACAAAGATCTACAGTTCTAACGAAGGGACAGAATGTACATGTTTCAGTAATGTTCATGAAATTAATCTGTACTAACGGGGAGCGTGGGATTTATTTTACAGGTATAATACGTTTTACAACCCGATCTACACAAACGGTGAAAATGTGAATTTACTTGCATTTAATCTAAACCTTAAAGGAACCTTAAATTTAGTAGCATATTTACGTTACCTTTCAGACCAGCCCTTAAATTCAGTACCGCGTTTGTCACCTTTAAGACCAGCCCTTAAATTTAGTAGCGTATTTACGTTACCTTTAATTCCAGCCCTTAAATTCAGTACCGCATTTACATCACCTTTAATTCCAGCCCTTAAATTCACTACCGCATTTACGTCACCTTTAAGACCAGCCCTTAAATTTAGTAGCGTATTTACATCACCTTTAATTCCAGCCCTTAAATTCAGTACCGTGTTTACGTTATCTTTCAGACCAGCCCTTAAATTTAGTAGCATATTTACATTACCTTTAAGGCCAGCCCTTAAATGTAGTAGCGCATTTATGTCACTTTTAAAGCCAGCCCTTAAATGTAGTAGCATATTTACGTTACCTTTCAGACCAGCCCTTAAATTCAGTACCGCGTTTGTCACCTTTAAGACCAGCCCTTAAATTTAGTAGCGTATTTACGTTACCTTTAATTCCAGCCCTTAAATTCAGTACCGCATTTACGTCACCTTTAATTCCAGCCCTTAAATTCACTACCGCATTTACGTCACCTTTAAGACCAGCCCTTAAATTTAGTAGCGTATTTACATCACCTTTAATTCCAGCCCTTAAATTCAGTACCGTGTTTACGTTATCTTTCAGACCAGCCCTTAAATTTAGTAGCATATTTACATTACCTTTAAGGCCAGCCCTTAAATGTAGTAGCGCATTTATGTCACTTTTAAAGCCAGCCCTTAAATGTAGTAGCGCATTTACATTACCTTTAAGACCAGCCCTTAAATTCAGTAGTGTTTGTGTCACCTTTCAGACAGGCCCTTAAACTTAGTAGCGTATTTATGTTACCTTTAATTCCAGCCCTTAAATTCAGTACCGCATTTACGTTACCTTTCAGACCAGCCCTTAAATGTAGTACCGCATTTACGTTACCTTTCAGACCAGCCCTTAAATATAGTAGCGCATTTACGTTACCTTTCAGACCAGCCCTTAAATTCATGATGCCTTCAAGATAACATCTTTTTCCAGGGAGATTTCAACAAGACAGTGTAAAACCACATTCTGTACACATTACAAAAGGCGTGGCTGTGGAAGCAGAAGGTGCTCGTCCCCCCCGTCCCCAATTGTTGGGTTTCACGTGACGTCACATCCGCCTCATTAGTTATTCAAAACTTTAGCTGGCGGTCTACCAAAGCTCAGCTGACAAAGCGTTTGTACGGAGAAGGTGCATTGCTCGCATGAAAAATGCCTTACGCTTGCGTTATTTTAGGTTGTTCAACTTGATCAAACTGTAAAACTGTTTAAAAAAAAAAAAAAGTTTCTTCAGGGTTCCATGTGAGCTAATAATATATAGATTTAGGCACTGCCTAAAAGCGGAGCTCCCATCTGTTTCTGGGTTGTAGAATTCTCTTATATCATAGTCAGTCTCTTGTTTTATTTCTTTACTGTCTAGCACTGGCCACTAGGCAGTGTCTATGAGTGGTAATTACTAACACTGGCCACTAGGCGGTGTCTGAGTGGTGGTACACACACCACAAAAAAAACTCGATGGGTTTACCATTTTTTCTTAGGGATGGTGCTCCACTGAGCTCCGCTCAAAAAGGGTGAACGAACACAGGATTTCACAAAAAGGCGTTGAGAAAGGTGGCTTTCGAACCTCTCACTGAAATCGAAGGGAGTCGAGTCGAAGCACGCTCGAGTTTGCAGTGACCACTTGGTGAAAGGTTTGTATTTCCCTCTCAGCTACGTCCTTACTGTTCTCCAAGTACTTTTCTTGCTATGTGTCGTTATTTTACGGTACTTTTTTTTTTTAAAAAGTCCCCAGCTGTTTCTTTGTTCGCTCCTCACAAAGTCCATATGCATGAAGGTCGCGACAAAATTCTTCCCCAGCCGTACAGTTACAATGCGCCGTGATCACTTCTCCGTCTTGTTTAACTCAGATCCAGGTCTTTAAAGGGGTTTCTGATGATCTTTGTGAATGATTTAGCTGAGGAGATAAGAGCCAACACAAGTCAGAATCAAGCCGACTGTTCTTTGTTTACACTTCAACTTGCAGCGCTTCGTTGTAAAGACGCGAACAAAAAGCTTAAAATTTAAAAAACACGGGCAAAAACAATCCAGGATTCATTCGGCAGCGACTTGATCCCAAGGTCCTTTACCCAGCCATGTACAAAAAAAAAAAGTTGTAAGCCTCCATACTCTTCCATGCTTTCATCTGTTTTGCGGTGTAGAAGGACGTCTGCAACACCAGATAGTTCGAGATGTCGGGGAACTCGACTGAAGGGTGGTTTTCGAGATCGTACGATACGATAAATCCTTCTTTCCCAGACAGTAGAGATTGCTATGTGCAATGGAATCAAATCAATCTGAATATATCTAAAATGAGCAGTGGCTTCTAGATTACGAGCGTACTCTGATAACTTATCGCTAGTTGTTTGCACTACGGCAGCCGTTTAGACCACCAGCTATTTCACTTCTGGTAAAACTTTTCCTAAGAAGAGAAGAGTCACATGACTGAAACCTAAGAATAGAGAACATGTGGTGAATTTTAAAATGAGAAACAAAATGACAATTACAAACCCGTAACTTTTCCTGCATAAAGAACGGGACAGAACAACACCTGAAACGCTTCGTCACTTTAGAGTCTTCAGTCCTTAAACAGCTCAAGTGTTCTGAGAAGGAAGGAAGGGAGGAAGGGACAACGTTCAACTTTTTTTTTGAAATGTGTGTGTTGCAAGAATGAAAATTGAAATGTTTCTTTTGAAAAAAAAAAAGTTCATGAGGTTGATAAAAGTTCAATATGCTGTTGTATTGTTCTGAACTGAATGCAGGTCAAAGATTATTTACAAAAAAATTTAAAAAACTTCAACATACAGCCGTCCCAACTTTTTCTGATTTGGGGTTGTGTTAGTGACACAATCATATACGTTTCTAATAATAATAGTATTTATTTATTTACATGATCACAGACATTGATGTAACATCATCTCTGGTCACGTGACGAACGTTAGTGCACAGGATGTGTGTCTCTTGTGAATAAAGCACACACACACACACACACTTAACCCACCTCGGTTTTACTTTCGACTCTTTACAGCAGTGTCACATCCCGATTCCGCGGAGCTGTGCACCGACCGAGCCTGGTGAAGAGCAGAGCAGAGCAGAGCAGCATTCCGGAGGCAGCGCGTTAAAGCCCGGCCGTCCCTGCCCGTGCTGTGGCCATGTTTACTGCACCCACATTACCCGCTTTAACACTCCGCCGGAACAACCCGACCACACCGAACCGCGGAGAGCATCTTACACACTCCCTCCGCTCAAAATCACTCCGGAAAGCTCCGCAGATAAACAGAAATGCCCTCCAACCAGGAAATCACTCGAGCTGCGCACCACGAAACAAACTGCGAGTTTCTAAAATTAGGAAGCGAAACTACAACACTGCCAACCGACAGAGGGCGCCATCGCGCCGTTTCAGCCAAACAACCATTTCTACCCCAGGCGCACAAAGCCCGCCTCCTGAGATGTGACTGGCTGACGGAATCCAGCCTCCGTTCTGCTATTGGCTAACCTTTCATCCTTTTTTTTTTCCGCGACACTGTGATTGGATAGTCTCATAAGCCAATCATAATGTTCGCGTGTCCAAGAGGCGGAGTGTGCATAAATAAATACAACGCAATAAAAAGAAAAAAAAAAAAGAATGAAATAAAAAACGAAAGTTTTAAAAAATTGAGGAAGTTAAGGTTTGAGACCGGGTGATATTGGGACTACAAACATGAATAAATATTGTGAAATAAAAATAAAATTTTATATATATAAATAAAAGACCTGAGATGAAATGAACCTGGGACTAAAATATTTATGAATTATTTAAAAATAAAAGGGCAAAATTAAAGAGATAAAATTGAAAACAAAAATAAAAGAAAATAATTCAGGACTCCAGTGAAACTTGCAAAGCTAAATTGGATGCTCCTGGATAAATATTGATTTAAATGTAAAAAAAAAAAAAAAAAAAAAAAAGTGTAGTAGTTAGCACTGTCGCCTCACAACAAGAAGGTCCGGGTTCGAGCCCCGTGGCCGGCGAGGGCCTTTCTGTGTGGAGTTTGCATGTTCTCCCCGTGTCCGCGTGGGTTTCCTCCGGGTGCTCCGGTTTCCCCCACGGTCCAAAGACATGCAGGTTAGGTTAACTGGTGACTCTAAATTGACCGTAGGTGTGAATGTGAATGGTTGTCTGGGTCTCTTGCCGCTTTTCCACTACCAACGCGGCTGAGTTGGGCTGAGCCATGCCGTGCTGAGTCGGGCTGAGTCGAGCTGAGCAGGGCTGTTGGAGTTGCATTTCGACTACAACCGCGCTGAACCGTGCTGGCTGGAAGTGGGTGGACACATTGAGTGGAGTTAGCGAAAGTGGGTGGACGTCACGTGATGTCGTTAGGCGGCGCAAATAGTGACATCAGTGATCTTTTAAGCGGTAGTCTCACGACCCGGATAGTAAACAATAAACATGGAGTCGTTAGTGTTGCTGGTCTTGGTGCTGTGGCTTGTTGTCACCGACAACGCCAACAGATACTGGCAAGAGCGTATAGATGAGGCGAGGCGCATAAGGCTTCAGAAATTCTCGTAATTCGTAATTCTTCTTCTGGGTTTACGGTGTTTACAGATCCCAGCGTGCTCGCGGGGCGTGTGTGGGCATATGAGGACACTCCTCCTCACCAATCAGTGCACAGGGGAGTGTCTCCTCACGCCCCTAGCCCCACTCGGCTCGGTTTGGCTCGCTTCAGCCCAACTCCAAAACCGTGCGAGTTTTGGGTGCTAAGCAGGGCTGAAGCGAGCTGAGTCGTGCTGCTCTAAGGTAGTTGAAACGCGAGACGTGTCGGGCTGAAGTGAGCTGAAAAAGGGTAGTGGAAAAGGGCCATATGTGTGTCAGTCCTGTGATGACCTGGCGACTTGTCCAGGGTGTACCCCGCCTTTCGCCCGTAGTCAGCTGGGATAGGCTCCAGCTTGCCTGCGACCCTGTAGAACAGGATAAAGCGGCTAGAGATAATGAGATGAGATGAAACTGGGACTAAATATTTATTAATATTAAGGAAAAAAAACATAAAAACAAAAATAAAAAGAAGGGGGAAAATGAAGGTTTGAGACCAGGTGATATTGGGACAACAAACATGAATAAATATTCCTAAATAGAAATAAAAGTGTGTGTGTGTGTGTGTGTGAGAGAGACCAAGTGAACCTGGGACTAAAATATTTATGGATATTTAAAAATTAAAAAAAGGACAAAATGTAAAAAAACCAACCAACCAAACAAACAAACAAACAAACAAACAAACAAAAAAAAGAAATAATTGAGGACTCCAGTGAAACTAGCAAAGCTAAATTGGATGTTCCTGGATAAATATTGATTTAAATAAAATAAACAAAAAGATTTGGGACCAGATGAAACTGGGACTATAAATATTTAGCATTAAGGACAAGAAATAAAAACAAATTTAAAAAAAAGGGGGGGGGGGGGGAAATGAAGGTTTGAGATCAGGTCAAACTGGGACGACAAACATGAATAAATATTCTTAATTAAAATATGTTTTAAAAAGTGAAAAAATAGAAATGAACAGAAATAAAATTGAATTTAAAAAAAAAAATTCAGTACTCCATTTAAACGAGCAATACTAAACTGGATTTTCCTGTATAAATATTGATTTGAATGAACAAAAAAAATAAATTATTTTTTTAATTAAGAAGATTTGAGACCAGATGAAACTGGGACTATAAATATTAAGGAGCATGAACTTAAAAAAAACAAACAAAAAAAACCAAACCCATTTGCAATTGAACTTGATACACACATTACGACCCTACACATGCACTAATTTTACTGAATTATCGAGGAGACCTAATTTTATTCCACAACACACAATTTATGTTTCCCAACAAAGTACCAGCAATTTGTTGCTACATTTATTTTAAAAGAAAAACCCCGTTTTAACCTCAAATCTGGTTATTTCTCATTATAAATCACATTTCTACTGAATTCTCAGATCTGATTAATCAGGTGTTGTTGATTAATTACCAATAACAGCAGCTTTGACAGTTGTTCTAGCTGCGAATCAAAATCACAGGTTTTTATTAATGCGCTCATTCTAATAAGTTATTGTTTCTATCGTAACTTATCAGGACTTGTATAGTAGACGCTCTGCATGAAATGATTAAAAAGCGTGTTAATGTTGATGTGGAGAAGTTTCCGGCGTTTATGGAAGGAGTCTCTGGTTACGACTGTCACTAACAAGTGGAGGTGAAGCTGTTTCTCAACACGGAAAAGTCATCATGGGAACAGTAATTCATGCTTTATGTCATGGCCCATAACACAGACTAGTCATTGATCATTTTCCAATAACAGCACGCTACCAAGCGTTTTCACTCAGCCAGGGTTATGAAAGTACTGCTGACACCTGCGAGATATCACAGAAACGTGTATCATGGTGTAACATAACCTAGCATTACACAGCGACATCCCCCAGCTCTAATCACGTCTACAAGTCATCACAACTCCAGCTCAGTAGTTCATCTCGGTCATCATGTTGAGGAAATCAGGAACAAGGAACTCTGATGAATAAATATGCTGCCTGATTTCTTAACATGACCCCAAGGCAAAGATGTTTTCTGTTCAGTTATCTTTTAGGTGGAAAAAACCAATGTTGACAAAGGTGTTCCTTCAGGCACACAATTCCCTGCACTCAGCAAAGCTTCACACGAAGCAGTAAAACAACACGGAGAGCTCTGCCGAGTCAGTTCCTCTTGGATGCAAGCTCAGGATGAAGGCAGGAAAAACAGCTGTAACATGGCTCGCTTCTTTTCTGGGAAACACAAGTTTTTATTTCAACTAGTATGATGGCTTTAATTATGAAACTGTCTGCGTCGTGACTTTTCTCTAAAGCACCTCAGTACAACGGTCACAGGAGGACAGTACGTTATGGATCTTTTAAAACAAAAAAGAAAATGGTTTTAACACCAAACAATCATTTAAGACTGTGGGGTTGTCTCTCAGATCCTTAACATCTCCGAAAAACAAAAAGAAACAAAACACTGGCTCTTGATGCTCATTTGAGCACAAGACTTAACGATCTATGGTAATTAAAAAGCCGGGACATTATTTATATAGCAGAAAGCCACTGCTGAAACTAAAGCCAAACTGTGGTTGGGTTTTCCATTTATTAAACAGACTCGGAGATTAAAGGTTCTGGGTTAGTGACTGGAAGACTTTTAACCCTCATATGGTGCTGTAAAACATCTGATCTCAACGCAACTATAAAACTAAAATGTCATCTTGATACGCTGAATCAAATCAGACACTTGGCAAATTCAAGGAAAGATGGCGTCTCATGATGACGAGGAGTGGGTGTGTGTGTGTGTGTGGGGGGCATTTATTTATTTTTCCTGCATGCATTTTGTCCACTCATGTCTTAAGCCAGTATCTCACTGGGCTGCGACAGCTTGCGAACGCCATTCACGAGAGAGTTTCAAAAGTGTCTTGAAACATTCGCGGGGCTTCTCAATTTCCTCGCACGAGTCGCAAAGCGTTGCTCCTTCGTCGCTGAAATTTTGAACATGTTCAAAAAAATCGCGCGACAAAATTTCTCTCAAAATAGCTGCAAAAACCCTTCTCAAGTCAGTTTCCGTGAGGCTTCCTCTACTTCCCTGCCTGCCGAGGGAAAGCCGGCCTCCGACAGCCTGCGACTAGTTGGAGACACAATAATTACGGTAAAACATGCGAATATCAATGTGATTCCAAGTGAAAATTGTCGCTAATCCGCATATTTTAATTGCAATTGTGTCTCCAACTAGTCGTGGGTTGTTGCAGCCCAGTGAGATACTACCCTTAGACGGAAGAGTCCGTACAATCATCATTACAGTTCCTCTGACTGATTATATTCATCCGATGATGAAATAGTTCTACTCCGATACCATCCCCACGGTACGAGGACTCACTGAATGGCTTTATGAGCATGATGTGTTGGACAGGAACAGTGCTCTTTTTCACCATCAAAATATCAACCGAGAGGATATTGTTTGAAAGAACGTGGTAATAATAATAAATTCCAAAGCATAAGGTTTCAATGATCCAACAATAAAAATAATGAGACTGTCAGTGACAGTGTAGCTCACTCCAGCCCCGTCTAGTCCAGAAGGAACGATCTAAACTGGGCCACCTTGTGCAATAAATGGTGCAAGCTATACACACACACACACACACACACACACGTTATTCCACAAAATCGAGTCGTACATGAGCTGATAGCTGACGAGGCGCAAAGCACCGAGTCGGCTATAAGCAGTGTACAACGAGATTGAGTGGAATAACTTTTATTCTATCCGCATTCACTGGATTTTGAGAAAGAGAGCATTTTTATTTTTTGTAAATTCGATAAATAAAAACTTTACATAAAACGTCCGATGAAATAATTTCCGCTTAGAATGTAAACAAACCGACAAAATGACAGCAGCAATTTGTGGAAAATGCTATAATAAATTCTTGGAAAAAAAAAAAAAAAGTTCCGCTCTTACCATCAAATACTTTTATTCCATATTTTGTTGCTTTTTTTTGGGCGGTTGGCAAACCAACTTAAAAGGCGTATTACTGCCACCGACTGGGCTGGAGTGTGGAACAGGAGATAGTGGGCAGGGCTGAACAATATGGACAAAATTTCATATCTCGATATCGATACGATACGACTACGGGTTCGGTGAAAACCAAGCATTTTTCAGAAAAATAAAACCTCATACTACAAAAAAAAATGTGGAAAGTGCAGTTTTATTTTTATCCCCGCTATGCTCCCCGGGGAAGGAGGACGTCTGCAGACAGTGGGTCTTGAGTTCGAAGTTTGTTGTAATAAAATGGACCGTTAAACTGATGTAAGGTTCGGTTGTCCGGCTTGACCACAGGTCCGTGGTTGTGGCGAAATGATCGATTTCACGGAGCTCGGATTCAACATTCATTTTACACTCATTATAGAATTTCGGAATGGCCACTTGATTAAAATGTGTTCGGGATGGTATTTTATAACACTTGTCCAGCGTCCGAACCATTTTTTTAAAGCCCACTTTCGAGACTGTGTACACAGGTACCATGTCTTTTGCAATGTAGTATGTTATAGCGTCTGTAATTTCTTTATGTCTGGTTGACGTCGACTCGTACGGTGTAACGCTACTGACCGCATCAGCAATCAAACTTTGCTTTGGCTTATTTTGGGATGACTGAGAAGTCCCCGGTGTTTCTCTCATTATCATACACTCTTCGTGCAGCACGCGATGGTGTTGTTTCAGGTGGTGAAACGTGTTTGTTGTGCTACCTTGCTTCGTCGCAATTTTTGCTAAGCACGACCTGCACAACACCTCGCTCTGGTTAACATCGTCCTTTTTGAATCCAAAATACCTCCAAATAATGGAGGAGGATTTATGTTTTGGCACCAAGTCAGATTCTGCACCGCCACCGGCCGCATTATCTTCCGCACTCATTTTCTTTCTCTTTTTAATTTCCCCGCTGTGCCTGTAGTGTGTGCGCGCGTCGGTCTCCGTCTCCCTCACTTCCGCCCTCATATGTTTGTCATTGGTTGGCTTCAGCTGTCGATCCACAGCAAGCATGAAATAAGGTTTGTGGTTGGCTGGCCTTAGCGGTGCATTCAAGGGCAATCGTAAAAAATGTTTGTTGTGACTGCCAGAGCTGTACATGCAGGGTGAGCGCGGGGAGGGGAAATCTATATCGTTGCTTTTTCGATATTAATATCCTGAATGTTCATATCTAGATATAGATACGATAACGATATATCGTTCAGCCCTAATAGTGGGGAAGGGAAAAAACAAACATCTCCTTTTTGCCATTTCTGTTTCTTTTAAATACTTGATGCCAATTTTTGGGGTTTTGTTTTCGAGTCGAGTTTTCATTTCATCCTCGGTTGGTTCAGCAACACGCTCCACCATTTTGTTTTTCCTCTACTCACAGTATATCAGCTGATAGAGTAGCCAATCAGAGCGCACAATTACTCATATTCAGTGAATATGGCTCATTTTATATTATATATATATATATATATATACACACACACACACACCAGCTGGGAGGTCCAGATCATGAAATACCGTGACCGAGGTCTTAAAGTACTGAGCAAGGCCCTCTGGGCCGAGATCAGTATTTAAGGCCGAGGTCACGGTATTTCACCATACAGACCGACCTTAAGCTGGTAAATAATATATTTATTTTTTTCTTTACCAAATTCTAACAGAAAACGAGAGCGCCCGAAAGGGAAAACCGAGCCGAGCCACCATTTTGAATCCTCATTTACTGCTGTAATGCAAATTGCTTCCTCCTCGGTATACAAGTGCACTTCCATGGCAGGGAAAAAAAAAAAAAAAACACTACATTTTGCTGC